>NC_057794.1:277297756-277552487 GCF_018294505.1 Triticum aestivum
GCTTGCCGAGATCATTGGTAGCCGAGATGCTTCTGGCCGAGTGGCCAAGTGGGCCATAGAGCTGGCTCCCTACACCATCCACTACCAGCCCCGCACCGCTATCAAGTCACAAGCACTGGCCGACTTCCTCGTCGACTGGGCCGAGACCCAGTACCTACCTCCAGCGCCTGACTCCACCCATTGGCGGATGCATTTCGACGGCTCCAAGATGCGCACCGGCTTGGGAGCCGGCGTCGTCCTCACCTCTCCTAAAGGCGACAAGCTCAAATACGCACTGCAAATCCATTTTGCCGCCTCCAACAACGTCGCCGAGTACGAGGCGCTCATTCACGGGCTCCGGCTTGCCAAAGAACTTGGCATCCGCCGGATCTTGTGTTATGGCGACTCGGACTTAGTGGTCCAGCAGTCATCTGGCGACTGGGACGCGAAAGATGCAAACATGGCGAGTTACCGTTTCCTCGTGCAGCAACTCAGCGGGTATTTCGAAGGGTGCGAGTTCCTCCATGTGCCAAGAAACGACAACGACCAAGCAGACGCCTTGGCACGAATCGGCTCTACCCGCCAAGCAATACCATCCGGCGTCGCCCTTCAACGCCTCCTCAAGCCGTCTGTCAAGCCTTCACCAGAATCAGACTCCATTTTTGTGCCGGCTCCTCCCGAAGACGTCGGATCCGACTCCAGAGCCCCGGCAGTCGGTACGGGGATTTGGCAGATGGCTCCAAAGCCGCCACAGTCGAACCCGGCCCGGGGACTGCGGCAGCGGACTCGAAGACTCCAGAACTCGACCCAAGGGCCGCGCCAGTCGGCCTGGGGACTTCATTAACCCAGCAAGCGGTTGTTGACTCCAACCCGCCGCCTCCCAGCCCAACCGCCCTCGTCCAAGTCGCAGTTCTGGCAGTCGAAGAATTAGCAGCACCCTCATGGGCCCAGCCCATCCTCAAATTCCTGGTGAGCAAAGAGCTGCCGACTGATGAGACCTCAGCTCGGCAAGTACAACGCCGGGCGGCAGCCTACACCATAGTCAACAGAGAGCTGGTCAGGCGCAGCGTCACTGGTGTCTACCAGCGCTGCGTAGAGCCAGAGCAAGGCCAAGCAATTCTCAAAGACATCCATCAAGGCGAGTGCGGCCACCATGCGGCTTCAAGAGCACTCGTCGCCAAAGCCTTTGACACGGTTTCTTCTGGCCGACTGCCTTAGAAGAGGCCAAGGAGTTGGTCCAAAAATGCAAAGGGTGCCAGAAGTTCAGCTCCAAGCCGCACCAGCCGGCTTCTGCACTCAAGACCATCCCCATTACCTGGCCTTTCGCAGTTTGGGGTCTAGACATGGTGGGACCATTCAAGACAGCACGAGGTGGCTTAACTCACTTACTTGTCGCAGTGGACAAGTTCACCAAGTGGATAGAAGCGAAGCCAATCAAGAAGCTGAACGGTCCGACTGCCGTGACTTTCATCGCCGATATCACAATTCGGTACGGCATACCACACAGCATCATCACCGACAACGGCACAAATTTTGCCAAAGGCGCCTTGGCCCGTTTTTGCGCAACACAGGGCATCCGACTGGACCTAGCATCCGTCGCCCATCCATAGTCAAACGGCCAGGTGGATCGGGCAAACGGCCTCATCCTGTCCGACATCAAACCCTGGCTGATCGACCCTCTGGAGCGCTCGGTTGGCTGCTGGCTCGACGAGCTACCAGCCGTCCTCTGGAGTCTGCGCACGACTCCAAACAAGTCAACCGGCTTCACGCCTTTCTTCCTCGTCTACGGTGCCGAAGCCGTCATCCCAACGGACATAGAGTTCGACTCCCCACGAGTCACCATGTACACCGAGGAGGAAGCGGAAGAAGCACGACAAGACGGCGTCGATCTGCTGGAAGAGGGCCGGCTGTTGGCACTCAGCCGGTCCAACATCTACCAGCAGAGCCTGCGCCGATACCACAACAGGAAGGTCAGGCCAAGATCTTTCCAAGAAGGCGACCTTGTGCTCCGGCTGATCCAGCGAACAGCCGGCGAGCACAAGCTGTTGGCGCCTTGGGAAGGCCCTTTCATCATCGGCAAAGTACTGGGCAACGGCTCCTACTACCCGATTGACGCTCAGAAGCCCGGAGCACGCAAGAGGGATGACTCTAGCAAGGAGACAGAGCGGCCATGGAATGCAAATCTCCTCCGAAGATTTTACAGTTGATGCAGTATGTACCACACTACCTTTTGTATTAAAGTACCAAGACTTCGGGCCCCCTGAGACGAGCTCGGGGATTGCCCTCTTTTGTCTGTATGATAAAAATTATTCCTGCAAGTATGATTACTCCTTTTTTTGCCGTTTGGCACCGGGCTCAACAAGTCGGCCCAGGGACTTGCCGCCTTGCACTATGAAATGCTTCCTGCAGTCGGACAAGTAGTGTGTAAACGCCTAAACCGTCTCCTGTCAGAAGCCGCAGCTCGCAGAGCGACTGTACTATGGTCAGAAGTAAGGTAGAATGGGCATTCGCATGAAAAATGGCTAAGGACTCAAAGCATAAAACATAGCTCAAGACGGCTTCCAGCCTTTTTGCAAACCGACTCTCGAGTAGTTGGATTGCCGCCTCCTATTCAACTTGCTCAAAAACTCTTAAAAACGGCTAATTACTTGCCTTCCCAAAGTAGCCAAGCATTTGATCCAGCGGCAGTCCGCAGAGCGGCTGTCCGATTGGCAAGGCAGGCAACTAAGAGAAATCAGCAAAGGAAAAAAGCCAAAAGAGCAATGAGCAAGAAAAGATAGAACTCGGATAAATATATTTACATAGCATAGGCCCTTGGACGAATCTTCGAGCAGAAGTTCAAAATACACCCCGCGGGTGGAATTGTGTGAATTAACAAGTTCTTCAAAGACTACTGAAGCAGATAAAATAAAGGTAAAGCGGCAGCTTAGGAAGCAGCTGACGGATTTGGAGGGTCGGACGAGGCGGCAGCGTCAGGCGTCGGGGCGGCCGGTTGGCTAGTCTCGGCTTGATCGCCTCCGGCGGCAGTCGGGTCGGTCGCACACGGCTCGTTGCTGGAGGCGCGGTCGAGCTAAGGCTGGCCGTCTTCTCCGTCTTCCGGTGCCTTCGTCTCGCCTCCGTCCTCTACCTCGCCTTCCTCCCCGACGCTGGAGCCAATCACCTACGCCGAGTCCTCGCCGTAGTCTGGGTTCATCCCAAACCACTCCGGCGGTACCTCCTCGCCGTCTTCAGACCGCTCGGGGACGAAGATGCTGGTGTCGGTGTACTCGGCGATCGCCGCAGCACGCTTGACGAGGGCGTCTTCCGTAGCTGCCAGCTCCGGCTGGGCCTCCGACCGAAGCATTGCCAGCCGGTCTAGATCCAGCCCCGGATACCACGCCTTGACGAACTCGAAGGCCCGGTGTGCTCCAGCTCGGGCTGAAGAGCCCTTCCAGGCCTCAAGACGACCAGCTGCGACCTCTAGCCAGTCGGCCGTCAGGCTGGGGGTGCGCGGAACCTGCATGTCCGGCCACAGGGCGGCAATCGCCTGGGCATCGACACGCTGAAGCCAGCGCAGCATCCGGTGAGTTGGCCGAAGGCGAGCCTCGATGCTCAGGATGTGCTCGTCAAGGGTTCGGGGGGCATCGGCGGCGATCTCTGCGCCCTCCGACCTTCACGATCAGCCTCGATGGCTTGGATGGCGGCCTGCGAGTGCCCAGGAAAGAAGTCTGCCAAGATGGAAGAAATGAAGAAGCAAGTCAAAAAACAGGAGTCAGCACGACTTATAATCGGCAGCTCGAAGAAAGAAAGTAAAGAAACTCACCATCAACGATGTCTTCAATCTCATGGAAGCCGGAGGCCAGCATCGCCTCCTTGTCGGACCAGGAGGAGCGCTCGCTCGCGAACTCGACCAGGAGGGCGGTCTCCGTCTCTTCCGCCTCCCTCTGCGTCTTCACAAGCAGCTCCTTCTGCTCTGCCAATTGAGTGGCCAGCAGATCGCGCTCCGTGGCGAGCTTGCTGCACTCCTCCCCTTTGGCGCGCAATGCGGAGTTGGCTTCGCTTAGCTACTATTGAAGAGCAGCATTGGCTCCTGAAAAGAAGAAAGAAAGAAGGCGTTAAGTCATCAATAAAGAAGATCGTCGGGGAGATCCGGCCCGACTGCTCAGCAGTCGGCCTGAATCTCGGGGACTACAGCCTGCAGGTGCGCCAGCGCGCCCCCGCAAAGAAGGAAAAAGACTTACTCCGGCTCTCCGACAAATCGGCAGTCCGCTTGCCCAGCTCTTCAACGTTACGGTTGAAAGCAGTGGCACGGAGGTTGTGGTAATCCTACGTCAAGCATTTCACACAAAAAATTAATACCTAGAGTTCGTCAATTGGAGTTCCGGGCCGCCTACTCAGCACCTAGCCCGAAACTCGGGGACTACACCTAGTGGGTGCGCTGGCGCGCCCCCACAGAGAGGAACAAGGAAACAAGGACCAAAGGAAAAAACATACCCGGACGTGTAGGATCGAAAGTATGTCTAGAGGGGGGTGATTAGACTACTTGCCCAAATAAAAACTTAACCTTTTCCCAATTTTAGTCCTTGGCAGATTTTAGCTATTTTGGGACAAATCAAGCAATCATCACACAATTCAAGCAAGCATGCAAAGAGTATATTGGCAGCGGAAAGTAAAGCATGTAACTTGCAAGAATGTAAGGGAAGGGTTTGGAGAATTCAAACGCTATTGGAGACACGGATGTTTTTCCCGTGGTTCGGAGAGGTGGTGCTATCCTACATCCACGTTGATGGAGACTTCAACCCATGAAGGGTAACGGTTGCGCGAGTCCACACAGGGCTCCACCCAAGGGCAACGGTTGCGCGAGTCCACACAGGGCTCCACCCACGAAGGGTCCATGAAGAAGCAACCACCCACAAAGGGTCCACGAAGAAGCAACCTTGTCTATCCCACCATGGCCATCGCCCACGAAGGACTTGCCTCACTAGCGGTAGATCTTCACGAAGTAGGCGATCTCCTTGCCCTTACAAACTCCTTGGTTCAACTCCAAAATCTTGTCGGAGGCTCCCAAGTGACACCTAGCCAATCTAGGAGACACCACTCTCCAAGAAGTAACAAATGGTGTGTAGGTAATGAACTCCTTGCTCTTGTGCTTCAAATGATAGTCTCCCCAACACTCAACTCTCTCTCATAGGATTTGGATTTGGTTGAAAGAAGATTTGAGTGGAAAGCGACTTGGGAAGGCTAGAGATCAAGATTCATATGGTAGGAATGGAATGTCTTGATCTCAACACATGAGTAGGTGGTTCTCTCTCAGAACAAATGAGTTTGAATGGTGTGTGTGTTCTGATGGCTCTCTCACTGAATGAGAAAGAGGTGGAGGGGTATATATAGCCTCCACACAAAATCCAACTGTTACACACAATTTACCAATCTCGGTGGGACCGAATCAGAAAACTCGGTCTGACCGAATTAGTAAACCTAGTGACCATTAGGAATTTCGGTGGGACTGACATGCAACTCGGTAGGACCGATTCGGTTAGGGTTTGGGCATAACGTAATCTCGGTGAGACCGATTACACAAACTCGGTGAGACCGAATTTGGTAATTAGCTAACCAGAGAGTTGGTCAGGCAAACTCGGTGGGACCGATTTGCTCTTTCGGTGAGACCGAGTGGAACTCGGTGAGACCGAAAAGTTACAAAGTGGAAACACTGAGTTTACATTGCAATCTCGGTGGGACCGATTCGCTCTTTCGGTGGGACCGAAAAGTTACGAAAGGTAAACAGAGAGTTTGCAACCCCATCTCGGTGGGACCGAGATCCTTATCGGTAGAATCGAATTGCTAGGGTTTGGCAGGGCTAATGACAAGTGAAACTCGGTGGCGCCGGATAGGAAGAATCGGTAGGACCGAGTTTGGCTTAGAGTTTAGGTCATATGTGGATATGGGAAAGTAGTTGAGGGTTTTGGAGCATATCACTAAGCACATGAAGCAAGAGGCTCATTAAGCAACACCTCATCCCTCCTTAATAGTATTGGCTTTTCCTAAAGACTCAATGTGATCTCGGATCACTAAAATATGAAATGAAGAGTCTTGAGCTTTTGAGCTTGAGCCAATCCTTTGTCCTTAGCATTTTGAGGGTTCCGCTTTCACATCCATGCCATGCCAATCATTGAGCTTTCCTGAAATAATCATCTTGGAATAGCATTAGCTCAATGAGCTATATGTTGTTATGAATTACCAAAACCACCTAGGGATAGTTGCACTTTCAATCTCCCCCTTTTTGGTAATTGATGACAACATATAGATCAAAGCTTCGACAAATGATAATAAGCATGAAATATATCGTCGCTTTGAGAAGTATGTGATAAGTAAGAGCTCCCCCTAAATTTGTGCATATTTAAAATTTGCTTTGGACTGCAAATGCAGAAAGAGTTAGAGTCATGGTTACTCTTCCATGTCACATACATCTTGGTGGAGCGCTCAAAATGATAAGAATGAAATACATGCACTCATCACCAAGAATAGTGGATGATCACAAACGATAGATAGAATGATAATATTTAAGCAAGCATTAAGCAAACATTAACTGTAGCTTATTATCAAACACATGATCATCGATATCTCACAGGCATAAGGACGTTGTATCTTACACACAAGCAAACAAAGTTCGAAGAACCACCAAATAAAGCAAAAGAGAAAAGCAACACTCTCTCTCTCGAAGACTATGATCTATACATCTTCTCCCCCTTTGGCAACAAGTTACCAAAAAGTTCTTAGAAAATTCATAGTGCTAAGTCGTCGCTCAGGCTTGATCTTCAGGTGGTGGTGGAGTCCGAATCACTCCAAGGACGAAGCCTTCGGTAGACGTGGTCGGAGTCGAGGCTGAAGTGGATGCCGGAGCTGGTGGAACTGAGGCTATGGCTGGTGCAGACGTTGTAGCTCTGGTGTCAGCAACTGGCAGTGTAGACAACCTCGGACCTCGTGGCACCCTTGCAAACGCATGAGTCGTGGTCCTGCCTCTCCTCTCATTCATGTCCTCCTGGAGCTGCTCCACTGCAGACTGAACTTCTGTTACCTTGATGTCCAAGTCATAGAACCTCTGTTCCATGATCCTCTCTAAACTCGCCTGGTTCTGAGTCAGGGTGGCTATACTCTGCTCAATCCGCAGGGTGGATGCAATCAAGTAACTGAGCTGCTCTTGTTTGGTCTTCAAGAAATAATCAGATGCCTCCGCTTGAGTAGGCATCCTGGCAGCTTTCTCCTTCTTCGCCTTCTCCTTCTGTGCTTGTGCATGGGCAGATGATGGTTCATTCTCAGTCATAACAACTTCATTGTTCTCAAAATCTGGACGGATGGGCAGGTGTTCCTTATCCAACAAATATACGCCCGTGCCCATCTTGGAGTTGATGAGCTCCTGAATCTGAGGGGCATATCCACAGCTCCTCTTCTGATCTGCCGCAGTCCTTTTGATCGTTTCCACTATGAGGCCCATGACTTTGAATTTCTGAGGCACGTCAAAGACATGAAGCAAGTTGATCGCGTGACCTCTGATCATCTTGTGATCTCCAGACTTGGGCAGAAGGGTGTGCCTAAGGATCCAGTTGATCATAGGCAATCCTGATAGCAGATAATGCACTGAGCCAAACTTGAACATGTCAAGTGCTTCATTCGGAATCTCCTTGTACATGTTGGACATGGAGTTGTGGTCCATCTTTTTCTTGCCATAAATGTCCAGGTCATCTGCTTGCTCCTCTGGGGCATTGATCAGCTTCGCCCATTCCTCAACAGTAGAGTGGTACCTCGTACCCTCAGACATCCATGTAATCCTCCCATCTGGATAAAAGTGAGCTGTGGATTAGAACTGCATGATGAGTTCCTCATTCCACTTTGTGAGCTTCTGCCCAACAAAGTCCTCTACTCCACACGCCTTGAAGCTGTCCTGAACTCCTGGGTAGTACTCTTCATTATCCTTGATATAGGTCCAGTCGACCCATCTCATGTCACATACGATTGGCTTCTTGTCAAGTAGCACTGTCTCATAGAAATCCTGCTGCTCCTTGGTATGAAACCTGTAGTCCACTGCAGTCCTTCTCCTAGAAGCATATGGATCTGCTTCTCTCCATTTCCTAAGCTCTGAGTCTCTCCTTAGCTTCATATCCTCAGCCACAGGATGAGCATCATTGTGGTCTGGGATCTTGGGCTTGAGCTTCCGAAGGACACTCTCTTCCTCTTCCTCTGCAACAGTCTCAGGCACTGGGGCCTTGTTCTTCTCAGTGGCTGGGATGCTTCTTGTGTTTCTCTTTGGTGCACTCTTAGGCTTAGATGCAGCCTTAGGTGCTTCCTTAGGCTTGGATGCAGCTCCCCCTGACCTTATGGCATCTCCCATAAGTTTGGCTGCCTTGGGCGCTAGTGCAGCTGCCTCTTCTTCCTCCTCCTCTTCTACCATGATGGAGGCTTTCCCAAGCACTCTGGCTACAGTCTTCTTCACTCTTTCTTTCCTCTTCTTGCCCTCAGTTGCAACGGGCTCAATGGGAGCAGGCTTCTCAGTTGAGGCTCTAGCCTTTGACATGGGTTGCCTGCCTGCTGGCCTTTTGATTTTCAGGCCTGGCTTTGAGCCTTGAGCTGGCTCAACTCTCTTGGAAGTGGCCTCTTCCTCTGCCACATAGTCCTCATCTTCAGAATCTGAGGTTTTCTTCTTCCTTTGTCTCGTGGCAGCTTTAGGCAGGTTGCTGGGTGTGCTCCTGCTGCCATCATCTAAGGAACTTGAGGGGCTAGTGCCCTCAATCAGCTGCACTTGCTGCTCTGACAAGTTTTGACTGTCACTCTGGTCTGACATGTTGCAAACTGACTGCTGACCCTATGAATAGATTATAGAGGAGATAGAGTGGATGAGCATCACAAAATGCAGAGATTTTTGCAAAAAGAATGATCCAAAAACTTAGTTTTAGTTTCCCACTAAAATCATCTCGAATCTACCAATTTTCAAACTCGGTGATACCGAAGCAGTTTTGGAACCTAAACTAGTGAACTCGGTCAGACCGAGTCACAGTTCGGTGGCACCGAGACTGCTAGGGTTTCACTGAGTTCAAAAATCGGTCACACCGATAGTAATTCTTGGTCAGACCGAGTTTTACTTGTGCAATGGCATAAGCCAAATCGGTGGGACCGAGTTTTTCAACTCGGTGGGTCTGAGATGGTTTCGGCGGAAACCTAAACCTAGAATTTTCGAATCAAACCTAATCTATGAGCGTTTTGACTGGATAGAAGTTTATCAAACGTGGCCAGAAACAATATGATCACAATGTGCTAGGAATCAGATTGAGGAATAGCACAAAGATCAAGTCCATACCCTAGTTTGGCGGGGACTTGCTACGGCGGCAACGGCGGGGCAGAAATCCCGTTGACGGCGACGGAGACCAGCGACTGGAGGCTGCTGGCGGCGAGAAGACGATCCGGAGACCTCGGGGGCAGAGCAGGCTATCGCGCGGGCGAAGGGGTTCGGAGAAATTTCCAAATTTTGCTCGTGATATATAGCCCGACCCTGTCGGTGTGACCGAGTTGAACAACTCGGTGGCACCAAGATTCATAACTGCGTGCAGTTACTGAAACTCGGTGAGACCGAAAGGTTCAAAACGGTTGCACCGAGATTGAAAACTTAGATCAACTTAATGATCTCAGTAGGACCGAAAGTGGAGTATCGGTCAGACCGAGAATCATAAAGAGGTTTTGGAAGTTTAAGTCTATGACGAATCGGGGACTCCGAGCGCTCCTCACACAGAGTGGTTCGAATCTGACTTGATCAAATTTTGTGATGCAGCATGAATAGAGTTTGAGACGAGAAAAGCATAGATAGCTAGAGGAGGTTCTTAGGCATTCTTGTCCATCCACTTGGCAAAAGAAGATAAAGCCAAACAATCAAAGCAACAAGTGGATGTCCTCGAATGAGTAAAATATGCAATCAGCATGCTCACACAATAAGATGGCAAATGAAATATGTGGCAAGGCATGCACAACCAATTCTAGCATCTATCAAGCAATTTGCAATGACTAGGTCATCTATATATGAGTATATTGACTTAGGAGTCAAGTGAGAACACTTGATCGTAGGTCATACTCATCGTTTAAGCTCAAGTGGGGTTACCACTTTTACATAAAGCATTGTTTTGTTACATCTTTAGAGTTGCTTTAGCTCAAGTCTTAGAGTAAAGCTCCCCCTAGATGTGATATCCCCCCTAAGAGGGATGAACTAACCTTGGGTTTTGTCGATGATGACTTCATGTTGATATTGAAGATGTGGATGCTCAATGTTGATGTAGATCTCTTGGAGCTATCCATTTGAGTGAATTGCACTTTCAATACCTACATGGGTTAGTCCCACAAGGAACAAACAAGGATATCCATAGACATAGAGTGATGCACACAAAAGATGATGTCCATGAAAACTTTTAGGTTACCTTGTCCCTTGTCTTACCAACAAGAGGGTTTGTGACTCCTTGAACTAGTGCAAGAAGTGGAAGTTGATTGCACTTGTTCTTGCCAAAATGATAAGAGTGAAGTATGTTGGCGGAGTCACCCTCAAGAACTCTCTAGTTCTTCTTCTTTTGGATCCACATCATCTTGATGGGAATCCTTGGAGTTGTAGTCGTACTTGATGAAGTAGAGCTTGAAGTAGTCTTGGGAATCCACTTGACTAAGGTCTTAGGAGCTTCTTCAAATGCATCAATTTCCTCTTGAAGCTTGTCCTTGCCTTTTTGCTCGTAGTCTTGTGGTGGAAGATCATCTTGAGCTTGTGTCCCCTTGAAAGAAGTATACTTCTCTTGTTGAGGGAAAAACTTTGTCTTGGGGTATTGATCTTCTTCCCAGTCAACTCCATTGGCATTGAACTTTCGTTCAAAACCAACACCTTGATTCTTCCGGTGCATTCCTTGCTTGCGCACAATTTCCTCGAATTGCTTACTCTCGGCAAGGCTTTTGTACACTCATTTCTCTATAATTCCCTTCAATAAGCTATTTTCTTGCTCAAGTGTAACTTGGCTAAGAGAATCATTAGTGGAATCAAGAGAACTACTAGAAGCAACAATATTGGATTTAGCATGATCATTGTTACTACTAGAGGATGAATCTTTCTTGTTAGACTTGACTTGAGGCATGTAAGTGGATAAGAGTAAACGCTTGGCAATGTAAGAAGAACTTTTCTTGCGGGGATCATCATTGATTTCCTTTAAGAACTCATGCTCTTGCTCAAGATTGAGCTTTTCAAAGCGTAGTTTCTCATGAGCTCTTAAAAGTTCTCGATGATCTTCGAAGATAGTGTCATGAGCTAACTTAAGAGTTTTTAGTTCTTTAGTTAGAGCCTCAATCTTCTCCTTATCATTCTCATTCGTTTTATCTTGATTAGCATGATTAATTGGTCTTTCATCATAGTATTCATCACTAGAGTTGTCACCAAGCAAATCATCACCTAACAAGTCATCTTCATCACTATTGAAATCAACATACTCGGGGTGTGTTACCTTAGGACCTTTGGCCATGAAGCATCTTCCAATTCCTTCATTTGGTGAGTCAAATATGTCGTAGGAGTTGGTTGACACAAGTGCTAGACCGGCAACACCTTCATCTTGAGTATCTTCGGAGTTGGAGTGATAACTTCTCTCGGAGTGGCTATCGGAGTCGGAGCCGGATACCCATTCACCAACATGAGCTTGATGTCTTCGTCTTGTGTAGCTCCTTGATGATTTTTCCTTCCTTTCCGAATCCTTGCTTCTCCGTGAGTATCTTCATACATAACGATCATCTCTACTCCTCTCTCTTGGTGGTGATCCTTTGCTTCTTCTTTTTGGAGAATCTTCTCTTCTCTTGTAGGGAGCCGTATACTCGTTGGAATAGTGTCCGGGTCTTCCACAATTGTAACAGTTTCGCTCTCGACTAGAAGATCTTTTATCATTGTAGGACCTTGACTTGGAGCTTCTATCTTGGCTTCTACTCTTGTAGAACATGTTGAAGTTCTTCACCATTAAGCTCAATTCTTCATTGAAGTCTTGTTTCTCACTTGATGATGTAGGGGCTTCACATGAGGCTTTATAGGCACCGCATGACTTGTTGTGAAGTTCATCTTTATCCTTAAGTGACATCTCATGAGCAACAATTCTTCCAATCACTTCCGTTGGCTTGAGATCTTTGTAATTGGGCATCATTTGGATCAATGTGCATGCGGTATCATATTTTCCATCCAAGGCTCTTAGGATCTTCTTGATGATGAATTTATCGGTCATCTCTTCACTTCCTAAGCCGGCAATCTCATTTGTGATGAGAGCAAGCCTAGAGTACATTTCAGCGGCACCTTCACTATCCTTCATCTTGAACTTGTCAAGTTGGCTTTGAAGCACATCCAACTTGGATTCCTTGACGGAGTCGGTACCTTCGTGCATATCAATCAAAGTGTCCCAAATTTCCTTTGCATTCTCAAGGCGGCTGATTTTGTTGAATTCTTCGGGGCACAATCCGTTGAAGAGAATATCACAAGCTTGAGCATTGTATTGCAACATCTTCAACTCATCCGCGATAGCTTCACGGTTTGGTTCTCTCCCGTCAAAGAAGACACCTTGCAAACCAACACACACAATAGCCCAAACAGCGGGGTTATGTCCAAGAATATGCATTTTCATTTTATGCTTCCAACTAGCAAAATTAGTACCATCAAAGTAAGGACCTCTATGGTGATAATTTCCCTCGCAAGACACCATACTCTCCTAGGTTGTGAAACCAAGGCTATGACCACCAAAAGCTATGGAGATCAAGCAAATGGAGACAAAGCTCTGATACCACTTGTAGGATCGAAAGTATGTCTAGAGGGGGGTGATTAGACTACTTGACCAAATAAAAACTTAACCTTTTCCCAATTTTAGTCCTTGGCAGATTTTAGCTATTTTGGGACAAATCAAGCAATCATCACACAATTCAAGCAAGCATGCAAAGAGTATATTGGCAGCGGAAAGTAAATCATGCAACTTGCAAGAATGTAAGGGAAGGGTTTGGAGAATTCAAACGCTATTGGAGACATGGATGTTTTTCCCGTGGTTCGGATAGGTGGTGCTATCCTAAATCCACATTGATGGATACTTCAACCCACGAAGGGTAACGGTTGCGCGAGTCCACACAGGGCTCCACCCAAGGGCAACGGTTGTGTGAGTCCACACAGGGCTCCACCCACGAAGGGTCCACGAAGAAGCAACCACCCACAAAGGGTCCACGAAGAAGCAACCTTGTCTATCCCACCATGGCCATCGCCCACGAAGGACTTGCCTCACTAGCGGTAGATCTTCACGAAGTAGGCGATCTCCTTGCCCTTACAAACTCCTTGGTTCAACTCCACAATCTTGTCGGAGGCTCCCAAGTGACACCTAGCCAATCTAGGAGACACCACTCTCCAAGAAGTAACAAATGGTGTGTAGGTAATGAACTCCTTGCTCTTGTGCTTCAAATGATAGTCTCCCCAACACTCAACTCTCCCTCATAGGATTTGGATTTGGTGGAAAGAAGATTTGAGTGGAAAGCGACTTGGGAAGGCTAGAGATCAAGATTCATATGGTAGGAATGGAATGTCTTGATCTCAACACATGAGTTGGTGGTTCTCTCTCAGAACAAATGAGTTGGAATGGTGTGTGTGTTCTGATGGCTCTCTCACTGAATGAGAAAGAGGTGGAGGGGTATATATAGCCTCCACACAAAATCCAACCATTACACACAATTTACCAATCTCGGTGGGACCGAATCAGAAAACTCGGTCTGACCGACTTAGTAAACCTAGTGACCGTTAGGAATTTTGGTTGGACTGACATGCAACTCGGTAGGACCGATTCGGTTAGGGTTTGGGCATAACGTAATCTCGGTGAGACCGATTACACAAACTCAGTGAGACCGAATTTGGTAATTAGCTAACCAGAGAGTTGGTCAGGCAAACTCGGTGGGACCGATTTGCTCTTTCGGTGAGACCGAGTGGAACTCGGTGAGACCGAAAAGTTACAAAGGGGAAACACTGAGTTTACATTGCAATCTCGGTGGGACCGATTCGCTCTTTCGGTGGGACCGAAAAGTTACGAAAGGTAAACAGAGAGTTTGCAACCCCATCTCGGTGGGACCGAGATCCTTATCGGTAGAACCGAATTGCTAGGGTTTGGCAGGGCTAATGACAAGTGAAACTCGGTGGCGCCGGATAGGAAGAATCGGTAGGACCGAGTTTGGCTTAGAGTTTAGGTCATATGTGGATATGGGAAAGTAGTTGAGGGTTTTGGAGCATATCACTAAGCACATGAAGCAAGAGGCTCATTAAGCAACACCTCATCCCTCCTTAATAGTATTGGCTTTTCCTAAAGACTCAATGTGATCTTGGATCACTAAGATATGAAATGAAGAGTCTTGAGCTTTTGAGCTTGAGCCAATCCTTTGTCCTTAGCATTTTGAGGGTTCCGCTTTCACATCCATGCCATGCCAATCATTGAGCTATCCTGAAATAATCATCTTGGAATAGCATTAGCTCAATGAGCTATATGTTGTTATGAATTACCAAAACCACCTAGGGATAGTTGCAGTTTCAGGACGGCTCCCCGCGACGCCAAGTACGCCTTGGTGCAATTCTGGGGAGCGTCGCCCTCGGCACGAAGCTTCGCTTGGACGTCCAGAAGCGCCTGGTTCAGCGGCCCTGTGCCGCCTCCTTGCACCCACCCAATGGGCGCGGTGCTTGTCGCTTCGGTGACTGGGATCGCCGAGCTGGCGGTGCCCGCCTCTAGGGGGCGGGGTGCCGAAGTCACCTTCTCCAGACGGCAGCGCGTCGGTGAGCCGACTTGGAGGAGTAACCTCGCCACGGCCTCGTCTTCGGTCGGCGGCATTGGAGGGTCCGCTGGCTGCTTGCCTTGCGCTCCCTCAGACGGCGGTGGAGGCGGCGGCGGAACGATCACGTCCGGCGTAGAAGGGTCGCCGCCTTCCCTCTCCACGGCGGGGTTCTCGCCGCCGGCTTCCCCAGTCCGCCCCGTGAACTCCGGAGGCGGCGGCGCAGAGTTCAACGGGGTCACAAACACCGCCAATTGGCAGCGTGCGTCCTCCTCAGCCTCCGCCTGTTTTTTCTTGGCGGAGGCCTCTGCCCTATCGGCCTCCGCCTTCTCCAGGCAAACGGCCTCTTCTTCTTTGCGCTTCTCCTGCGCATTCTGCTCTGTCGCCTCCCGGAGGTCAGCAGCGGGGTCAATCCGCCGAGTGGTGGTGGACGTCTCCGCCGACCCCATGACGGAGGCGGCGGTGACCCTCTCAAGATTGAGGGGAGCCCTGAAGCAAGGGGAGCAAGCAAAGACTCAGACAAAGCCACAAAGAAGAATAAAGCATTAAGACAGAATACTCACGCGGAGACCAATGGCGGCTTCTTCACTTCCTTATGGAAGCGGATGGCCTTCGCAGCTGCCTTGTCCCGCCGGGTCGCCGCAGCCGGACCCTTGGGCTTCTTCGGCCGACTGCCGAACAAGGTCGGCACGGCCCTGCGCTTCTTCCCGCCGCCTGGAGCCCCCGGCGCAGCAGAAGAGCCTGCGCTAGGCTGCCCGGCTCCTGGCCGATGGCGGGGGGGGGGGGGACTTCTCCCTCGGCGTCGTCGTCAGGCCAGTCGGCGAAAGTGGCCGAAGGCCTGAAGTCGCCTGCTGCTCCTCCTCCTCCCTTGGCATCATCTGTGACGCCCGGGTAATTAAGCTACAGTAATCCCCACTAATGATGCCACGTCACCTCGGTTACTGTGGATAAACTCGCGTTAGTTCGGAACCTAGTTCGAATTTCAAATTCAAAATCGAGCAAACAATAAAAGTTTTCAAATATGAAAAGTTAAATGTTCGGAGTGAACCAAATAATACATAGGTAATTATGGTGGAGAAACCAAACTTCGATAAAATGTTTAAAGGCCCTAAAGCAATTAAAACAATAGTGAAAATAATTATTTAAATACCTTTTGTAATTAATAAAATGTCAAACTAATTTGTTTGCGGATTAGACTTTTTGTGACTATGGACTAAGTTGAAATACTAAATTAAATGCTACGTGTATATTTTAATAAAACTATAATAATAGGAAACAAAACTAAGACAGAAAAGGTAAAATAAATAAAAAGAAAATACAAAAGAGAAAACAAAACAAAAAAAGAATAAAAGTCCCCCTTGGCCCACCTGGGCCTCGGCCCAACTGGCCGGCCCACTCGGACCGAGCCACCCCACTACCTAACCCCCCTCTCCCCCCCCCCGTGACCTAGCCCACTCCCCACTCCCGCACGTCTCTCCTCCACCACCCCCCATCGATCCCGATCTGGATCGAGAAAGTCGAGGGCTCGGACGCCGCCGCCTCCCTGGCGACGCCCGCCGCCGCCGGACCTCCACCCTCATCCTCGCGCCCCCGCAACCCCTCTCGCTCATCGCTCCCCCCCCCCCACAAACGGATCTGGATCGGGGGGCAACAGCCGCTCCCGACCCCATCGCCGCGACGCCGCATCGCCTCGCCCTCGTCCATCGCCGCCCGGACTCCCTCGCCGGCCTGCCTCCCCGTCGAACCGCCGACCTCCTCGACCTCCTCCCCAAGCCGCTCCCCGCGCGTCGTTGCCTAGACCCCACGCTCCCGCGGTGAGCTTCTGCGCCGTCCGCCGTCCCGACTCTGCCCCTTTCCCTTGCCCTGGCATGCGCCCTCCTCCGTCCCAGCCGGCGCCAGGGACCAGTCGGGCCGGGCGAGCCCCGTCGCCGTAGTGGCCTCGCCCTGCTGCGCCGCACGGAGAGCCCCCCCGCGCTCGCTGCTCACCGTCCCGCACCCGCGCAAGCCGCTCGGGGCCATGCCCCTCGCCCCGCCTCGGTACCCGCTGTTGCGGCTGGCCGCCGCGCTTGACGGCGCCCCATGTTGGCGGCCCCGCTCTGCTGCTGCTGCTTGCTCCCGCGTGCTCGCGCGCCCCCTACCGTGCCCCACCTGCCGCCGTGCTGCTCTGCTCCGCCCCTACCCCGGCCTCCCCCTGCTGCCCACGGCGTGCACGACCGCAGTGGCCGTCGGCGTCGTATGCAGCCACGGGTGCCCAGCTGCGGCCGGTTCGGGCCACTGCCATGTGGACCCGCACCAAAAAAAGGAATTAAAAAAATACAATTAATTAATTAATTAATTAATTAATTAATTAACTTAATTAATCCTAATTTAATTAACCTAATTAACTACTTAACCTAATTAACTACTGTTAATTAACAGTATAGCCAATGACAGGTGGGCCTGCTGTCCAGTTTGACCAAGTCAAACTGCTGACTGGACTAGTCTAGTCATTGACAGGAGGGTCCCATTAGACCCCTTTGACCAGTCAACGGTCCCAGTTGACTGTTGACTGGGAAGTCAACTGGACCCCACCTGTCAGCCCCTTTAGTACATTGTTGTGTACAAGCTGTGGGTACACTTAGCAATTTCACCTTTAATTCTGAAATAATAAATAAATTCAAAAAAATTTAGAAATTGTTTAAAACTTTGAAAAATCATATAAAATAAACCGTAGCTCGGATGAAAAAACTTTGTACATGAAAGTTGCTCAGAACGACGAGACGATTCGGATACGCAGTCCGTTCGTCCGCCACACACCCCTAACCTATCGAACTCGCAACTTTTCCCCCTTCGGTTCATCTGTCCGAAAACGCGAAACACCGGGAATACTTTCCCGGATGTTTCCCCCCTTCGTCGGTATCACCTACTACCGCGATTGGGCGCACCTAGCATCGTTACTTGTCATGTCATGCATCGTTATGCATTTGTTTGCATTGTATTCATTGTTTCTTCCCCCTCTTCTCTCCGTAGACTACGAGACCGACGCTGCTGCTGCCCAGTTCGACTACGGAGTTGACGACCCCTCCTTCTTGCCAGAGCAACCAGGCAAGCCCCCCCTTTGATCACCAGATATCGCCTATTCTTCTCTATACTGCTTGCATTAGAGTAGTGTAGCTTGTTACTGCTTTCCGTTAATCCTATTCTGATGCATAGCCTGACATTGTCGCTACATCTGTTGATACCTTACCTGCAATCCTAAATGCTTAGTATAGGATGCTAGTTTATCATCATTGGCCCTACATTCTTGTCAGTCTGCCTTGCTATACTATCGGGCCGTGATCACTTGGGAGGTGATCACGGGTATATACTATACATACATACATACTATACAGATGGTGACTAAAGTCGGGTCAGCTCATTGAGTACCCGCAAGTGATTCTGACGAGGGGGCTGAAAGGACAGGTGGCTCCATCCCGGTAGAGGTGGGCCTGGGTTCCCGACGGCCCTCGACTGTTACTTTGTGGCGGAGCGACAGGGCAGGTTGAGACCACCTAGGAGACAGGTGGGCCTGGCCCTGTTCGGCGTTCGCGGATACTTAACACGCTTAACGAGATCTTGGTATTTGATCTGAGTCGGCTACGAGCCTATACGCACTAACCATCTACGTGGGAGTAGTTATGGGTATCCCGACGTCGTGGTATCAGCCGAAGCACTTCAGACGTCAGCGACGGAGCGGCGCGCGCCGAATTGGACTGGAACGCCACTAGGCTAGGTCTGCTTTCGGCCGCGTACGCAACGTGCAGGTGTGCTATGGGCGATGGGCCCAGACCCCTGTGCGCTTAGGTTTAGACCGGCGTGCTGGCCTCTCTGTTTTGCCTAGGTGGGGCTGCGACGTGTTGATCTTCCGAGGCCGGGCATGACCCAGGAAAGTGTGTCCGGCCAAATGGGATCAAGCGTGTTGGGTTATGTGGTGCACCCCTGCAGGGAAGTTAATCTATTCGAATAGCCGTGATCTTCGGTAACAGGACGACTTGGAGTTGTACCTTGACCTTATGACAACTAGAACCGGATACTTAATAAAACACACCCTTCCAAGTTCCACAGACAACCCGGTGATCGCTTTTCTACAGGGCGACGAGGAGAGGATCGCCGGGTAGGATTATGCTATGCGATGCCTGAATGCTTGGAGATGCTACTTGGAGATGCTACTTGGAGGACTTCAATCTACTCTCTTCTACATGCTGCAAGACGGAGGCTGCCAGAAGCGTAGTCTTCGACAGGATTAGCTATCCCCCTCTTATTCTGGCATTCTGCAGTTCAGTCCACTGATATGGCCTCCTTACACATATACCCATGCATATGTAGTGTAGTTCCTTGCTTGCGAGTACTTTGGATGAGTACTCACGGTTGCTTTCTCCCCCCTTTTTCCCCTTTCCTTTCTTTCTGGTTGTCGCAACCAGATGCTGGAGTCCAGGAGCCAGACGCCACCGTCGACGACGACCCTACTACACTGGAGGTGCCTACTACTACGTGCAGCCGCTGACGACGACCAGGAGTAGTTAGGAGGATCCCAGGCAGGAGGCCTGCGCCTCTTTCGATCTGTATCCCAGTTTGTGCTAGCCTTCTTAAGGCAAACTTGTTTAACTTATGTCTGTACTCAGATATTGTTGCTTCCGCTGACTCGTCTATGATCGAGCACTTGTATTCGAGCCCTCGAGGCCCCTGGCTTGTATTATGATGCTTGTATGACTTATTTTATTTGTAGAGTTGTGTTGTGATATCTTCCCGTGAGTCCCTGATCTTGATTGTACACATTTGCGTGCATGATTAGTGTACGATTGAATCGGGGGCGTCACAAGTTGGTATCAGAGCCGACTGCATGTAGGAATCCCCCTTCCACACTCCTTGGCCGAAGTCGAGTCTAGACTTTCCCAAACTTTACTAACATGGCTGTGCGGCCCATGGGCCCACGTCGCCATTGGGTGGTATTAGGATCTTTTACTCCTCGACCTTTACTCTGGGACTCTGATCTCTCCTCTATTCGGGTTAAATGAAGTTTACTAAATCTAACGTTAGGATCTCGTATTCACTTTCACCCGGAGAGCCCCTTATTACGGACGATCGTCTGCTGCACGTGAAGACTCCTGAAGATACTGTCCGCTGTTAACCCAAGAACTTGTGTTCATCGCGTTTGCAATTCCCCTTCCACCGATAAATCCTTATGGATAACTACTTACACTTGCCATTCATACGATCATCCCCCATTGATCTTGTTATTATAAGATATTCCAAAGTTTTCTCTATTGTTCCGAGAATACTTTGTGCCTACTGCCTAGCAGTTCTTTGCCACATGAATACCCCTTCAAATAAATCCTTGCACTTGTCGAGTATCAGCTCATCCCCAGTTGATTCATGTATTTCACAAAAGTATTCAAAATACTATTTGAACTTCCGAAACTCCTGAGTAGCCTATTGCTCTTGAAATTCTTGCTTGCTTGCATTATGGTTAATCCCATACGTCTCTAGTCTTATTGACATTCCTTGTCATTATCATTTTGAGTCTGTTGACTCAGTATGTTTACGAATACACGCAATCATCATTGATCCTTATAAATTATCTTTCCGGCTGAGCTGCCATTCTTTTAACTGGAATTGGTTCTCGACCAATCCAATTGTCGTTGATTGTACCCTAAGGCTATTCAACTTATCCATCTCTAATCAGAGCCTTGCTTCTGATCCCTCGATTTGGAAATCATAATTCCTTTGCATTTGACAATTGAGTTAGTCAGTTGTTTCTATAATCTGATCTCCTTGCATTCTTCTTCCTCTAGTTGAGTACCGATGCTCACGTCAGACCCCTTGTGGACCACCAGATCCTTTGTTGGATTTTATCTAACAATGCCCTTCATATTCAATAACCTTGTGAGCCTTTCCTCTGATACATAATGCCTTTGGTAAATTGTATCCTCTACTTTCTCAACCATGCTCTGCCTTCGAGCTTGAGTTAATTACTTCTAAAGATTCTGGTATATGATTCTAAGATGCCATGATGGGTTGAACCTATGCCTTCCTTGATATGTGTGAACTCGAAAGTTTTCACGAATAATACTCTTCTGGTGCTTCGCCAGATAAAATTTCAACACTGCAACTTCATCGAACGTGAGAAGTGAATGAAAACCTATGCATCGGAGAAGTGGGAGTCGACCTTGAACTTGTGTTCATGCCCATGGACACGATGTAGATCTTATCATTAGAGCTTCTCTTGAATTAATTATTCCCTTGGTATAAGTTTTTCTTATATCAGGGATCTGGCCTTTTGCATCCGTGGTTCCGACCATGTTTGTTCTTCTTTGATTCCATTTCTCGGACAAGTTAAACAATTGTCTTCTATGGATCAATACCCCAGTCCGACCTTTACTTTGATCTTCTGTCGAGTATTACCCCCTGGTATCCCGAGATTATCATGGAACTGCATAACTTCTTATGAGTTCTTCATCAAGTGTTAACTTCCCACTGTTTCCAATTTTTCACGGGCTCTGAGTTATTATACACTCAAAAACACCGATAACTGAACCGAGTCCGCACTAAGGTTCAACAACTCTTCAGTAAGCATCTATAAGTACGAGTTTGTACCCGATCACGCCATTCCTAGCCTGTTTGGCTATATCATTGTCGTGACGATTCTAACTGTGCTACCTGGTCCTTATTCTCGGAGCACCAATTTTCGATGATGAACTAACCTTACGTCGATCCTCATCGTCATATCATTTCGCCTTGAACAACAAGCTTGGTTTCGAGTTTGTGTCGTACCCTTGGTTCCAATAACCTTTCACTTCATCATTACTTGACTTGATGTCGTCACCGATCGATTACATCTTCATGAACTCTCGCGACAAAGGTGTCGTGATCATCAACATTCTGAGCTCATCCAGGATATCAATTGAATTCGTGATGAGAAATACCATCCTCGCCCTCGATGAATTGTATTATCATCGACCACTTTATTGCCTTCCCACCAACACAAGCTGGTATATGTTTGGTGTTATACCTTGGGTTCCTTGCTATCCAGCAATTGTTCTTCTTTACCTTGGAGTATTACCATCCTTTATGTCAAGAATGTTCTGAGATTTGTTCCACCTCTTGAGAATTCTTGACATAGAAACACTTCTCACCATCACCATTCTTTCTTGGTCCCTGTGTTAATTCCAACAAGTGAACCGTGTTGTTTGGATTCTTTCCTTCTAGCAACCCTATCTCTTTGAAGTTAATGGTCGAAAGTTCATTCTTAGGCTATTGATTATTGAATCACCATTCTGACATTGGTCGTGCAACCCAACCCATATTTCGGGCGCACCTTTCAACCAATGTTTAATTGTGTATGTTTTCCTCGAGCATACTTCCTTATATCATTTGATCTGACAAATGTTACCTCCTTGTTCACTTAATTACGGAAATCCATCCGTTTGGAATTCTTGATGAATTGTCGCTGAGCCCGTCAGCCATCTCCTCATCCTCTCATTGGGTTAATGATGAACTCTTGTTAATGGAAATCAATTCATAGTTCATTTCCCGAGAATCTTACAGTGTCATCCCGTCAATTTGTGTTGCACCTTTCTTCTCAGGCATCCTGAGCCTGAGGTATCCTGACACCAATCATACCTGAATCTCCGTCAGATATGATGGTTGGGACAACTTTCCAAGAGTTATGATGTTGATCCTTTGATGACCCGGTAACATGATGTCATGCCTAGCACCCCCCCCCCTCGGCTGGAGGACCTATCATTATAGATTCCTTTTCAGCAAGGTTATCCGTTCATCCATGAGGAAATTGTAATACTTATTCTACTAGCTATTCCTGATGGATCCTTCGTGTTTCCAAAGTCTGATCTTCACCTGAAGACCATGTCAATGCTATCTCGAAGCATGTCAATGGTACTCCGATTTTCAATAGGAACATTTGAAGCACGATGCTAAATTTTATTTATCATTTATCCTAACACCGTTGTATGGGTAATATCATGAAATTCCTCCCCCCTTACCTAAAGAGTTTTCTACATTATATCCTGCCACGGATATCATGCTCTGCTTGTCCTTGGGAAGGATATATCCCTGAAATATGTGTTTAAACACATTTTCCTTTCCATTGTTCTGTTTAATATGATAATCATATTTTACTTTCCATTGGTTGTTTGAACCTTTCTTGTGATCTATATGATCTAAGCAGCAATATTCTACTGCTTATGTAAACTCCTCGGTGTGCAATTCTGTCAGTAAGACCCTGTTACTATTGTTGATGACATTCCGGTAGCCACCGATGGACGAGAACCTTGCCTATTGGTCCGCCTCGTTCAACGAGCAGGAAAGTGGTTCTCTTCGTCCCTCGCCCTTGGTACCAACGTTGATGCCGGCATAACTGACTTGGTACTCTCTGACATGCCTTGCTATCATGACCGTGAAAGATGTCACTGCTCCTATTAAAAAAACCACATGGTGGGCCCATAACCCACAGTTCCACAGGATCGAAACCTGACTGTCCTGTACACCCCCTATTCCCAAAGTTATTCCTCGCGCGTGGACTCGTATGTAATCCACGGGCCACTGTCCTAGTGGTCTATTCTGGTATCAGACGCAATACTTACTCTCGCTACTCTGAACCCCTTTCTCACTCTGGTTCAGGCTTCGAGCAACTATCTATCCGCTTGGAGCCTATTATGGTACCTTCGTACCTTACTCTTGAGGTATTTCATATGTTCAACTCGAGAGATAATCTTATACTAATTCATGGGTTAACCCCAGATTGTTTCCCTCAAAAGCATTATGTCGTAGTGAGCTGCCCCTTATCTTTTCGTAAGTATGATGGAGTTCCCGAAGAAATGATGACAAGTTTATCATGATGCATCGGAATAAAGGATTGAAGACATCAACGAAAGGAATTAACTTCTTCGAGAAGATCCGTTAGAATATCGTAACCAGAACTTTCCCCTTTCTCCCCTCTTAAATCTCGGGACGAGATTTCTTGTAGTGGAGGAGAATTGTGACGCCCGGGTAATTAAGCTACAGTAATCCCCACTAATGATGCCACGTCACCTCGGTTACTGTGGATAAACTCGCGTTAGTTCGGAACCTAGTTCGAATTTCAAATTCAAAATCGAGCAAACAATAAAAGTTTTCAAATATGAAAAGTTAAATGTTCGGAGTGAACCAAATAATACATAGGTAATTATGGTGGAGAAACCAAACTTCGATAAAATGTTTAAAGGCCCTAAAGCAATTAAAACAATAGTGAAAACAATTATTTAAATACCTTTTGTAATTAATAAAATGTCAAACTAATTTGTTTGCGGATTAGACTTTTTGTGACTATGGACTAAGTTGAAATACTAAATTAAATGCTACGTCTATATTTTAATAAAACTAAAATAATAGGAAACAAACTAAGACAGAAAAGGTAAAATAAATAAAAAGAAAATACAAAAGAGAAAACAAAACAAAAAAAAGAATAAAAGTCCCCCTTGGCCCACCTGGGCCTCGGCCCAACTGGCCGGCCCACTCGGACCGAGCCACCCCACTACCTAACCCCCCTCTCCCCCCCCGTGACCTAGCCCACTCCCCACTCCCGCACGTCTCTCCTCCACCCTCCCATCGATCCCGATCTGGATCGAGAAAGTCGAGGGCTCGGACGCCGCCGCCTCCCTGGCGACGCCCGCCGCCGCCGGACCTCCACCCTCATCCTCGCGCCCCCGCAACCCCTCTCGCTCATCGCTCCCCCCCCCACAAACGGATCTGGATCGGGGGGCAACAGCCGCTCCCGACCCCATCGCCGCGACGCCGCATCGCCTCGCCCTCGTCCATCGCCGCCCGGACTCCCTCGCCGGCCTGCCTCCCCGTCGAACCGCCGACCTCCTCGACCTCCTCCCCAAGCCGCTCCCCGCGCGTCGTTGCCTAGACCCCACGCTCCCGCGGTGAGCTTCCGCGCCGTCCGCCGTCCCGACTCTGCCCCTTTCCCTTGCCCTGGCATGCGCCCTCCTCCGTCCCAGCCGGCGCCAGGGACCAGTCGGGCCGGGCGAGCCCCGTCGCCGTAGTGGCCTCGCCCCGCTGCGCCGCACGGAGAGCCCCCCCGCGCCCGCTGCTCACCGTCCCGCACCCGCGCAAGCGCTCGGGGCCATGCCCCTCGCCCCGCCTCGGTCCCCGCTGCTGCGGCTGGCCGCCGCGCTTGACGGCGCCCCACGTTGGCGGCCCCGCTCTGCTGCTGCTGCTTGCTCCCACGTGCTCGCGCGCCCCCTACCGTGCCCCACCTGCCGCCGTGCTGCTCTGCTCCGCCCCTACCCCGGCCTCCCCTTGCTGCCCACGGCGTGCACGACCGCAGTGGCCGTCGGCGCCCTATGCAGCCACGGGTGCCCAGCTGCGGCCGGTTCGGGCCACTGCCATGTGGACCCGCACCAAAAAAAAGGAATTAAAAAAAATAAATAAAAATTAAATTAATTAATTAATTAATTAATTAATTAACTTAATTAATCCTAATTTAATTAACCTAATTAACTACTTAACCTAATTAACTACTGTTAATTAACAGTATAGCCAATGACAGGTGGGCCTGCTGTCCAGTTTGACCAAGTCAAACTGCTGACTGGACTAGTCTAGTCATTGACAGGAGGGTCCCATTAGACCCCTTTGACCAGTCAACGGTCCCAGTTGACTGTTGACTGGGAAGTCAACTGGACCCCACCTGTCAGCCCCTTTAGTACATTGTTGTGTACAAGCTGTGGGTACACTTAGCAATTTCACCTTTAATTCTGAAATAATAAATAAATTCAAAAAAATTTAGAAATTGTTTAAAACTTTGAAAAATCATATAAAATAAACCGTAGCTCGGATGAAAAAACTTTGTACATGAAAGTTGCTCAGAACGACGAGACGATTTCGGATACGCAGTCCGTTCGTCCGCCACACACCCCTAACCTATCGAACTCGCAACTTTTCCCCTTCGGTTCATCTGTCCGAAAACGCGAAACACCGGGAATACTTTCCCGGATGTTTCCCCCCTTCGTCGGTATCACCTACTACCGCGATTGGGCGCACCTAGCATCGTTACTTGTCATGTCATGCATCGTTATGCATTTGTTTGCATTGTATTCATTGTTTCTTCCCCCTCTTCTCTCCCGTAGACTACGAGACCGACGCTGCTGCTGCCCAGTTCGACTACGGAGTTGACGACCCCTCCTTCTTGCCAGAGCAACCAGGCAAGCCCCCCCTTTGATCACCAGATATCGCCTACTCTTCTCTATACTGCTTGCATTAGAGTAGTGTAGCTTGTTACTGCTTTCCGTTAATCCTATTCTGATGCATAGCCTGACATTGTCGCTACATCTGTTGATACTTTACCTGCAATCCTAAATGCTTAGTATAGGATGCTAGTTTATCATCATTGGCCCTACATTCTTGTCAGTCTGCCTTGCTATACTATCGGGCCGTGATCACTTGGGAGGTGATCACGGGTATATACTATACATACATACATACTATACAGATGGTGACTAAAGTCGGGTCAGCTCATTGAGTACCCGCAAGTGATTCTGACGAGGGGGCTGAAAGGACAGGTGGCTCCATCCCGGTAGAGGTGGGCCTGGGTTCCCGACGGCCCTCGACTGTTACTTTGTGGCGGAGCGACAGGGCAGGTTGAGACCACCTAGGAGACAGGTGGGCCTGGCCCTGTTCGGCGTTCGCGGATACTTAACACGCTTAACGAGATCTTGGTATTTGATCTGAGTCGGCTACGAGCCTATACGCACTAACCATCTACGTGGGAGTAGTTATGGGTATCCCGACGTCGTGGTATCAGCCGAAGCACTTCAGACGTCAGCGACGGAGCGGCGCGCGCCGAATTGGACTGGAACGCCACTAGGGCTAGGTCTGCTTTCGGCCGCGTACGCAACGTGCAGGTGTGCTATGGGCGATGGGCCCAGACCCCTGTGCGCTTAGGTTTAGACCGGCGTGCTGGCCTCTCTGTTTGCCTAGGTGGGGCTGCGACGTGTTGATCTTCCGAGGCCGGGCATGACCCAGGAAAGTGTGTCCGGCCAAATGGGATCAAGCGTGTTGGGTATGTGGTGCACCCCTGCAGGGAAGTTAATCTATTCGAATAGCCGTGATCTTCGGTAACAGGACGACTTGGAGTTGTACCTTGACCTTATGACAACTAGAACCGGATACTTAATAAAACACACCCTTCCAAGTTCCACAGACAACCCGGTGATCACTTTTCTACAGGGCGACGAGGAGAGGATCGCCGGGTAGGATTATGCTATGCGATGCTACTGAAGATGCGCTTGGAGATGCTACCTGGATATGTTACTTGGAGATGCTACTTGGAGGACTTCAATCTACTCTCTTCTACATGCTGCAAGACGGAGGCTGCCAGAAGCGTAGTCTTCGACAGGATTAGCTATCCCCCTCTTATTCTGGCATTCTGCAGTTCAGTCCACTGATATGGCCTCCTTACACATATACCCATGCATATGTAGTGTAGTTCCTTGCTTGCGAGTACTTTGGATGAGTACTCACGGTTGCTTTCTCCCCCCTTTTCCCCCTTTCCTTTCTTTCTGGTTGTCGCAACCAGATGCTGGAGTCCAGGAGCCAGGAGCCAGCGTCGACGACGACTACTACATTGGAGGTGCCTACTACTACGTGCAGGCTGACGACGACGACCAGGAGTAGTTAGGAGGATCCCAGGCAGGAGGCCTGCGCCTCTTTCGATCTGTATCCCAGTTTGTGCTAGCCATCTTATGGCAACTTGTTTAACTTATGTCTGTACTCAGATATTGTTGCTTCCGCTGACTCGTCTATGATCGAGCACTTGTATTCGAGCCCTCGAGGCCCCTGGCTTGTATTATGATGCTTGTATGACTTATTTTATTTGTAGAGTTGTGTTGTGATATCTTCCCGTGAGTCCCTGATCTTGATTGTACACATTTGCGTGCATGATTAGTGTACGATTGAATCGGGGGCGTCACAAGTTGGTATCAGAGCCGACTGCCTGTAGGAATCCCCCTTCCACACTCCTTGGCCGAAGTCGAGTCTAGACTTTCCAAAACTTTACTAACATGGCTGTGCGGCCCATGGGCCCACGTCGCCATTGGGTGGTATTAGGATCTTTTACTCCTCGACCTTTACTCTGGGACTCTGACCTCTCCTCTATTCGGGTTAAATGAAGTTTACTAAATCTAACATTAGGATCTCGTATTCACTTTCACCCGGAGAGCCCCTTATTACGGACGATCGTCTGTTGCACGTGAAGACTCCTGAAGATACTGTCCGCTGTTAACCCGAGAACTTGTGTTCATCGCGTTTGCAATTCCCCTTCCACCGATAAATCCTTATGGATAACTACTTACACTTGCCATTCATACGATCATCCCCCATTGATCTTGTTATTACAAGATATTCCAAAGTTTTCTCTATTGTTCCGAGAATACTTTGTGCCTACTGCCTAGCAGTTCTTTGCCACATGAATACCCCTTCAAATAAATCCTTGCACTTGTCGAGTATCAGCTCATCCCCAGTTGATTCATGTATTTCACAAAAGTATTCAAAATACTATTTGAACTTCCGAAACTCCTGAGTAGCCTATTGCTCTTGAAATTCTTGCTTGCTTGCATTATGGTTAATCCCATACGTCTCTAGTCTTATTGACATTCCTTGTCATTATCATTTTGAGTCTGTTGACTCAGTATGTTTACGAATACACGCAATCATCATTGATCCTTATAAATTATCTTTCCGGCTGAGCTGCCATTCTTTTAACTGGAATTGGTTCTCGACCAATCCAATTGTCGTTGATTGTACCCTAAGGCTATTCAACTTATCCATCTCTAATCAGAGCCTTGCTTCTGATCCCTCGATTTGGAAATCATAATTCCTTTGCATTTGACAATTGAGTTAGTCAGTTGTTTCTATAATCTGATCTCCTTGCATTCTTCTTCCTCTAGTTGAGTACCGATGCTCACGTCAGACCCCTTGTGGACCACCAGATCCTTTGTTGGATTTTATCTGACAATGCCCTTCATATTCAATAACCTTGTGAGCCTTTCCTCTGATACATAATGCCTTTGGTAAATTGTATCCTCTACTTTCTCAACCATGCTCTGCCTTCGAGCTTGAGTTAATTACTTCTAAAGATTCTGGTATATGATTCTAAGATGCCACGATGGGTTGAACCTATGCCTTCCTTGATATGTGTGAACTCGAAAGTTTTCACGAATAATACTCTTCTGGTGCTTCGCCAGATAAAATTTCAACACTGCAACTTCATCGAACGTGAGAAGTGAATGAAAACCTATGCATCGGAGAAGTGGGAGTCGACCTTGAACTTGTGTTCATGCCCATGGACACGATGTAGATCTTATCATTAGAGCTTCTCTTGAATTAATTATTCCCTTGGTATAAGTTTTTCTTATATCAGGGATCTGGCCTTTTGCATCCGTGGTTCCGACCATGTTTGTTCTTCTTTGATTCCATTTCTCGGACAAGTTAAACAATTGTCTTCTATGGATCAATACCCCAGTCCGACCTTTACTTTGATCTTCTGTCGAGTATTACCCCCCTGGTATCCCGAGATTATCATGGAACTGCATAACTTCTTATGAGTTCTTCATCAAGTGTTAACTTCCCACTGTTTCCAATTTTTTCACGGGCTCTGAGTTATTATACACTCAAAAACACCGATAACTGAACCGAGTCCGCACTAAGGTTCAACAACTCTTCAGTAAGCATCTATAAGTACGAGTTTGTACCCGATCACGCCATTCCTAGCCTGTTTGGCTATATCATTGTCGTGACGATTCTAACTGTGCTACCTGGTCCTTATTCTCGGAGCACCAATTTTCGACGATGAACTAACCTTACGTCGATCCTCATCGTCATATCATTTCGCCTTGAACAACAAGCTTGGTTTCGAGTTTGTGTCGTACCCTTGGTTCCAATAACCTTTCACTTCATCATTACTTGACTTGATGTCGTCACCGATCGATTACATCTTCATGAACTCTCGCGACAAAGGTGTCGTGATCATCAACATTCTGAGCTCATCCAGGATATCAATTGAATTCGTGATGAGAAATACCATCCTCGCCCTCGATGAATTGTATTATCATCGACCACTTTATTGCCTTCCCACCAACACAAGCTGGTACATGTTTGGTGTTATACCTTGGGTTCCTTGCTATCCAGCAATTGTTCTTCTTTACCTTGGAGTATTACCATCCTTTATGTCAAGAATGTTCTGAGATTTGTTCCACCTCTTGAGAATTCTTGACATAGAAACACTTCTCACCATCACCATTCTTTCTTGGTCCCTGTGTTAATTCCAACAAGTGAACGGTGTTGTTTGGATTCTTTCCTTCTAGCAACCCTATCTCTTTGAAGTTAATGGTCGAAAGTTCATTCTTAGGCTATTGATTATTGAATCACCATTCTGACATTGGTCGTGCAACCCAACCCATATTTCGGGCGCACCTTTCAACCAATGTTTAATTGTGTATGTTTTCCTCGAGCATACTTCCTTATATCATTTGATCTGACAAATGTTACCTCCTTGTTCACTTAATTACGGAAATCCATCCGTTTGGGATTCTCGATGAATTGTCGCTGAGCCCGTCAGCCATCTCCTCATCCTCTCATTGGGTTAATGATGAACTCTTGTTAATGGAAATCACTTCATAGTTCATTTCCCGAGAATCTTACAGTGTCATCCCGTCAATTTGTGTTGCACCTTTCTTCTCAGGCATCCTGAGCCTGAGGTATCCTGACACCAATCATACCTGAATCTCCGTCAGATATGATGGTTGGGACAACTTTCCAAGAGTTATGATGTTGATCCTTTGATGACCCGGTAACATGATGTCATGCCTAGCACCCCCCCCCCTCGGCTGGAGGACCTATCATTATAGATTCCTTTTCAGCAAGGTTATCCGTTCATCCATGAGGAAATTGTAATACTTATTCTACTAGCTATTCCTGATGGATCCTTCGTGTTTCCAAAGTCTGATCTTCACCTGAAGACCATGTCAATGCTATCTCGAAGCATGTCAATGGTACTCCGATTTTCAACAGGAACATTTGAAGCACGATGCTAAATTTTATTTATCATTTATCCTAACACCGTTGTATGGGTAATATCATGATATTCCTCCCCCCTTACCTAAAGAGTTTTCTACATTATATCCTGCCACGGATATCATGCTCTGCTTGTCCTTGGGAAGGATATATCCCTAAAATATGTGTTTAAACACATTTTCCTTTCCATTGTTCTGTTTAATATGATAATCATATTTTACTTTCCATTGGTTGTTTGAACCTTTCTTGTGATCTATATGATCTAAGCAGCAATATTCTACTGCTTATGTAAACTCCTCGGTGTGCAATTCTGTCAGTAAGACCCTGTTACTATTGTTGCTGACATTCCGGTAGCCACCGATGGACGAGAACCTTGCCTATTGGTCCGCCTCGTTCAACGAGCAGGAAAGTGGTTCTCTTCGTCCCTCGCCCTTGGTACCAACGTTGATGCCGGCATAACTGACTTGGTACTCTCTGACATGCCTTGCTATCATGACCGTGAAAGATGTCACTGCTCCTATTAAAAAAACCACATGGTGGGCCCATAACCCACAGTTCCACAGGATCGAAACCTGACTGTCCTGTACACCCCCTATTCCCAAAGTTATTCCTCGCGCGTGGACTCGTATGTAATCCACGGGCCACTGTCCTAGTGGTCTATTCTGGTATCAGACGCAATACTTACTCTCGCTACTCTGAACCCCTTTCTCACTCTGGTTCAGGCTTCGAGCAACTATCTATCCGCTTGGAGCCTATTATGGTACCTTCGTACCTTACTCTTGAGGTATTTCATATGTTCAACTCGAGAGATAATCTTATACTAATTCATGGGTTAACCCCAGATTGTTTCCCTCAAAAGCATTATGTCGTAGTGAGCTGCCCCTTATCTTTTCGTAAGTATGATGGAGTTCCCGAAGAAATGATGACAAGTTTATCATGATGCATCGGAATAAAGGATTGAAGACATCAACGAAAGGAATTAACTTCTTCGAGAAGATCCGTTAGAATATCGTAACCAGAACTTTCCCCTTTCTCCCCTCTTAAATCTCGGGACGAGATTTCTTGTAGTGGAGGAGAATTGTGACGCCCGGGTAATTAAGCTACAGTAATCCCCACTAATGATGCCACGTCACCTCGGTTACTGTGGATAAACTCGCGTTAGTTCGGAACCTAGTTCGAATTTCAAATTCAAAATCGAGCAAACAATAAAAGTTTTCAAATATGAAAAGTTAAATGTTCGGAGTGAACCAAATAATACATAGGTAATTATGGTGGAGAAACCAAACTTCGATAAAATGTTTAAAGGCCCTAAAGCAATTAAAACAATAGTGAAAACAATTATTTAAATACCTTTTGTAATTAATAAAATGTCAAACTAATTTGTTTGCGGATTAGACTTTTTGTGACTATGGACTAAGTTGAAATACTAAATTAAATGCTACGTGTATATTTTAATAAAACTAAAATAATAGGAAACAAAACTAAGACAGAAAAGGTAAAATAAATAAAAAGAAAATACAAAAGAGAAAACAAAACAAAAAAAAGAATAAAAGTCCCCCTTGGCCCACCTGGGCCTCGGCCCAACTGGCCGGCCCACTCGGACCGAGCCACCCCACTACCTAACCCCCCCCCCCCCCCCCCCCCCCGTGACCTAGCCCACTCCCCACTCCCGCACGTCTCTCCTCCACCCCCCATCGATCCCGATCTGGATCGAGAAAGTCGAGGGCTCGGACGCCGCCGCCTCCCTGGCGACGCCCGCCGCCGCCGGACCTCCACCCTCATCCTCGCGCCCCCGCAACCCCTCTCGCTCATCGCTCCCCCCCCCACAAACGGATCTGGATCGGGGGGCAACAGCCGCTCCCGACCCCATCGCCGCGACGCCGCATCGCCTCGCCCTCGTCCATCGCCGCCCGGACTCCCTCGCTGGCCTGCCTCCCCGTCGAACCGCCGACCTCCTCGGCCTCCTCCCCAAGCCGCTCCCCGCGCGTCGTTGCCTAGACCCCACGCTCCCGCGGTGAGCTTCTGCGCCGTCCGCCGTCCCGACTCTGCCCCTTTCCCTTGCCCTGGCATGCGCCCTCCTCCGTCCCAGCCGGCGCCAGGGACCAGTCGGGCCGGGCGAGCCCCGTCGCCGTAGTGGCCTCGCCCCGCTGCGCCGCACGGAGAGCCCCCCCGCGCCCGCTGCTCACCGTCCCGCACCCGCGCAAGCCACTCGGGGCCATGCCCCTCGCCCCGCCTCGGTACCCGCTGTTGCGGCTGGCCGCCGCGCTTGACGGTGCCCCATGTTGGCGGCCCCGCTCTGCTGCTGCTGCTTGCTCCCGCGTGCTCGCGCGCCCCCTACCGTGCCCCACCTGCCGCCGTGCTGCTCTGCTCCGCCCCTACCCCGGCCTCCCCCTGCTGCCCACGGCGTGCACGACCGCAGTGGCCGTCAGCGCCCTATGCAGCCACGGGTGCCCAGCTGCGGCCGGTTCGGGCCACTGCCATGTGGACCCGCACCAAAAAAAAGGAATTAAAAAAATAAAATTAATTAATTAATTAATTAATTAATTAATTAATTAATTAACTTAATTAATCCTAATTTAATTAACCTAATTAACTACTTAACCTAATTAACTACTGTTAATTAACAGTATAGCCAATGACAGGTGGGCCTGCTGTCCAGTTTGACCAAGTCAAACTGCTGACTGGACTAGTCTAGTCATTGACAGGAGGGTCCCATTAGACCCCTTTGACCAGTCAACGGTCCCAGTTGACTGTTGACTGGGAAGTCAACTGGACCCCACCTGTCAGCCCCTTTAGTAAATTGTTGTGTACAAGCTGTGGGTACACTTAGCAATTTCACCTTTAATTCTGAAATAATAAATAAATTCAAAAAAATTTAGAAATTGTTTAAAACTTTGAAAAATCATATAAAATAAACCGTAGCTCGGATGAAAAAACTTTGTACATGAAAGTTGCTCAGAACGACGAGACGATTTCGGATACGCAGTCCGTTCGTCCGCCACACACCCCTAACCTATCAAACTCGCAACTTTTCCCCTTCGGTTCATCTGTCCGAAAACGCGAAACACCGGGAATACTTTCCCGGATGTTTCCCCCCTTCGTCGGTATCACCTACTACCGCGATTGGGCGCACCTAGCATCGTTACTTGTCATGTCATGCATCGTTATGCATTTGTTTGCATTGTATTCATTGTTTCTTCCCCCTCTTCTCTCCCGTAGACTACGAGACCGACGCTGCTGCTGCCCAGTTCGACTACGGAGTTGACGACCCCTCCTTCTTGCCAGAGCAACCAAGCAAGCCCCCCCTTTGATCACCAGATATCGCCTACTCTTCTCTATACTGCTTGCATTAGAGTAGTGTAGCTTGTTACTGCTTTCCGTTAATCCTATTCTGATGCATAGCCTGACATTGTCGCTACATCTGTTGATACTTTACCTGCAATCCTAAATGCTTAGTATAGGATGCTAGTTTATCATCATTGGCCCTACATTCTTGTCAGTCTGCCTTGCTATACTATCGGGCCGTGATCACTTGGGAGGTGATCACGGGTATATACTATACATACATACATACTATACAGATGGTGACTAAAGTCGGGTCAGCTCATTGAGTACCCGCAAGTGATTCTGACGAGGGGGCTGAAAGGACAGGTGGCTCCATCCCGGTAGAGGTGGGCCTGGGTTCCCGACGGCCCTCGACTGTTACTTTGTGGCGGAGCGACAGGGCAGGTTGAGACCACCTAGGAGACAGGTGGGCCTGGCCCTGTTCGGCGTTCGCGGATACTTAACACGCTTAACGAGATCTTGGTATTTGATCTGAGTCGGCTATGAGCCTATACGCACTAACCATCTACGTGGGAGTAGTTATGGGTATCCCGACGTCGTGGTATCAGCCGAAGCACTTCAGACGTCAGCGACGGAGCGGCGCGCGCCGAATTGGACTGGAACGCCACTAGGCTAGGTCTGCTTTCGGCCGCGTACGCAACGTGCAGGTGTGCTATGGGCGATGGGCCCAGACCCCTGTGCGCTTAGGTTTAGACCGGCGTGCTGGCCTCTCTGTTTTGCCTAGGTGGGGCTGCGACGTGTTGATCTTCCGAGGCCGGGCATGACCCAGGAAAGTGTGTCCGGCCAAATGGGATCAAGCGTGTTGGGTTATGTGGTGCACCCCTGCAGGGAAGTTAATCTATTCGAATAGCCGTGATCTTCGGTAACAGGACGACTTGGAGTTGTACCTTGACCTTATGACAACTAGAACCGGATACTTAATAAAACACACCCTTCCAAGTTCCACAGACAACCCGGTGATCACTTTTCTACAGGGCGACGAGGAGAGGATCGCCGGGTAGGATTATGCTATGCGATGCGACTGAAGATGCGCTTGGAGATGCTACCTGGATATGTTACTTGGAGATGCTACTTGGAGGACTTCAATCTACTCTCTTCTACATGCTGCAAGACGGAGGCTGCCAGAAGCGTAGTCTTCGACAGGATTAGCTATCCCCCTCTTATTCTGGCATTCTGCAGTTCAGTCCACTGATATGGCCTCCTTACACATATACCCATGCATATGTAGTGTAGTTCCTTGCTTGCGAGTACTTTGGATGAGTACTCACGGTTGCTTTCTCCCCCCTTTTTCCCCTTTCCTTTCTTTCTGGTTGTCGCAACCAGATGCTGGAGTCCAGGAGCCAGGAGCCAGCGTCGACGACGACTACTACATTGGAGGTGCCTACTTCTACGTGCAGGCTGACGACGACGACCAGGAGTAGTTAGGAGGATCCCATGCAGGAGGCCTGCGCCTCTTTCGATCTGTATCCCAGTTTGTGCTAGCCATCTTATGGCAACTTGTTTAACTTATGTCTGTACTCAGATATTGTTGCTTCCGCTGACTCGTCTATGATCGAGCACTTGTATTCGAGCCCTCGAGGCCCCTGGCTTGTATTATGATGCTTGTATGACTTATTTTATTTGTAGAGTTGTGTTGTGATATCTTCCCGTGAGTCCCTGATCTTGATTGTACACATTTGCGTGCATGATTAGTGTACGATTGAATCGGGGGCGTCACATCATCCTCCAGAGCCGCCGCCCCCAGAATGGGGTCGTCGACGTCGCTCTCCACCCGGTCAGCGAGGAACTCGCGGGCCGGCCCCGAGGTGCCAGCTGGCGGGTGGAGGAGGGGATTCTGACCAAGGCCGACTGGTCAAAACAAACTCGGCAAGAAAAAAGACAATCCAAAGAAAGAAAGGAAAGGTAACTCACCACAGGCGGGGGGTTGCCGCGGGAGTACGGCTCCTTGCCGAACCGCCAATCCTCCAGGAGCTTGCTGTCCGAGAGGTAGTTCACCATGAAGGCCACCTCCTCGTGAGGCATGTCCTTGGTGCACATCCGACTCGGGTTGCGGTGCCCGCTCATCTGGCATATCATATGGGGGCGGGAGCGAGAGAACTCGGCGCGCCACGAAGGCGGCCAGCAGGTCTGGACCAGTCAAACCCTTCGACTGTGTTAGCACTCGGAGTCGCGCGATGGCGCCGGCTCCCGCAGGCGTCAGCGACTTGGCCCGGTACGACCAGTTGGGCAGTCTCCCAGCCGGCGGGCCGGCTTCGAAAGCCGGCAGGTTGACCCAATCGCCCCTCGTGGAGACGCTCCTGACGTAGAAGTACGATCTCTGGCACATCTTCACTGACTTTATCAGCGAGATGGAGGAGAAGGGGTTGTCGGCCCCCGACCTTCGCACGGCGATAAAAGCGCCACATTGAGCCGGCATGCCTGCAGCCTGGGTGCCGAGCTTGGAGAAGAAGAACTCCCCCCAGAGCTCGAGGGTGGGGAGGACTCCGAGGAAGCCTTCACACAAGGCCATGAAGGCGGACACCAGCACCACTGTGTTGGGGGTGAGGTGGTGCGGCTGGAGGCCGTAGAAGTCCAGGAAGGATCGGAAGAAACTGCTCGCCGGCAGCCCCAACCCGCGCAAGCAGTGCAAGCGGAAGATGACCCGCTCGCCCTCCTGCGGTGCGGGGGAAATCTCCCCCTTCGGCGCAAGACGCACCCGCACGTGATCCTCGCTGGGGAGCCGACGAGTCCGGCGGAGGAACTCGACGTGGTCGTCGTGAACTTCAGAGCCATCCCAGGTGCCGGAGCGCACCGGGGGAGGCGCGGCGGCAGAGGAAGAGCTCATCGCGAGCTGATCGCCACGGCGTTCGTCGGAGCTTGGGCGCGCGGCAGAGCGAAGAAGAAGAAGAAGGAGGAGAGCGAGGAGCAGTGAGAAGGATGAGAGCGAGGAGCAGTGAGAAGGAAGAGAGCAAGGAGTGGTGGGAAGGAGGAGCGCGTGTGCCCCCCTCTTTCCCCTACTTATAGCCTCATGGGCTGCGAAGCCGAGGGGGCGGTCGTGGGATTTACTGCACCCATGGCCCCACGACCCCCACGTTCGATGACAAAGTTACTACGCGCAGTAACTCCACGAGAATCCCAATCGTCCGTCGGGGCCGCGGCGGATCCGCTCGGGCGCCGAGGCGCGGTAGTGGCGGGCCCCGCCTATGGGCCTGTCCCGTCACACGCGTAGGTTGGCAGAATGGCCCAACCACGTGTCATCGCATGACAAGCCTAGAACGGGTGGCGGCCTGGAGGCTTAGCTAGCACGCTACTTGGATCCCGCCACGACGTTCGAAATATTGTGTGAGTCGGAATTGAGCGAATCCGAGTTGAGCGAGTCCGACTCCTTCTAGTCGGCCCAGCAGAAGTCCATCCGAGACCATGTGTTGAGCACCCGGAAGGAGAAACTGCTGAGGCTTCTCGGCCGATCATCCGCGGCGCCTCATCAACTTTGGGGACTACTGTCGGAGTAATGGGCCACGGGTAGGCCAACCCGAGCCCCAGAACCTTTCAAGACATCGGGGCAGGCTGCGCCCCTCAAGGCCCCAGGACGAAGAGCCACCTTCAAGAAGTCAATGGCAAGACGGCCGACTGACCACTCGCGGCCGAGTCCCAAGGACGACCGCAGGGAAAGCCGACTCCTGACTGGCGACTTCCGGAGAAGCCGGCTTTGGGGAGTCGGCCTGCGACTCCAACAAACCCCGTGACCTCATCAAGGGGGATGTGGCGGGAGAGTGGCTACAGTGAAGCCCACTCCCGCCCCTTACCAAGGACGGGCATGGCCACAACACGCCATACCCCGGAAGATCTCCGTGCGGCGTGGCACTGTTGCCATGCCGACCCTGACATCAGCACGGCAGGACCGAATCCTGCACCCACGACGGCTTGTCTGTACGGCTCAGAGGCAGCGGGTCCCACCAGTCGGTGAGACCCCAGGAGACGGCAAGAGGACCACCAGTCGGACCCGTCGGGAGTCGGCCCGGGGGAGTCGGCCGAGCCCTCCCCCGGGGCCCACGCACCATTAATCAAGATGTGATGGAGAGTGGTAATATTGATCGCCCGCCAGGTGGCGGGGCTGTTGCCACGACCCCATGATCAAGCACGTGTCATCAGAAGCACGACACAGTAATCAGCAGCCGGCAAGACCCGCCCGCGGCGGACGCGGCCTGTCGGCTCTGTACCAGGCCAGTCGGCGGGGCCCGCCAGTCGGCGGGGCCCGCCAGTCGGCGGGCCCCAGCGGTCGGCGGGGAAGACGGAGGCCAAAGGCGCTGACGGCTGGGCCCGCGTCCCGCCGGATTACCATTGTACCCCTGGGGGGTAGGCCTATATAAAGCCCCGGGGGCACCCATGCAAAGGGTTGGAACCCATTAGCTCTAGGCCAGATCATATAGAAGGGAGAGAGCTAGCCTTGCCCTCTCCTACCTCCAAGAAACAGCTCAAGGAGCAACCGTGTAAACACTTTGCCATAGTGATCATGCGGAGACCCCGCAGAGCAGCAGTAGGGGTATTATCTCCCCGGAGAGCCCTGAAGCTGGGTAAGATTCGCCGGCGTGCATGCCTTCGCCTCATCCCGTTTCAAGGCACCGGTGACGTTCTACTTGCCCCCACCATGATAAGCCATCCTTTCGCATATGTCGCACCAAACCCCCGACATTTGACGTATGAGGAGAAACCTGTCAAGATTCTCGAGTTTGTCAGCCGAGTTACCCGCATCAAGGTTATCAAGTTTTGCAAAGTTTAGTGGAGACACCATACCGAGGATGAAGCCACTTGGGAACGAGAGGATGATCTACTCAAAGACCACCCACACCTATTCACTAGCCAACCCGAATCTCGAGGACGAGATTCATCTTAAGGGGGGTGGTTTGTAACATCCCAAATTTTCAATTTGGAATGTTATACATAGGTCATTCATGCATATCATATTTTATTGCATTTCGTTTCTTGATCCTCGAAATCCTAAGCAGCTCAAGGACCCACGGAGAGAGTTGGGGATTTCTCGTTTTTCATATTTGAGTTTTATCAAATATTGAAACAAGGATCATTTTGGTTTTAATGATTTTTCTCCCCAAAAATATTTCATATCGAAATATATGAGAGGAGATAATATGACTTCGCCAAAATAAATGAAATATTGCAGGAAAAATATTAAAATCAAATAATAAATTTATTTGGATTTTTCAGCAACTTTATTTGAATTAGGAAAAATCCTCGTTTTTCAAAATTGCATTAGAGGCCCAAATAAATGTTCAATTTGTCCCGCATATTTTTAGAGGACGGGGAAAATTTATTTTGGGATTTTTGGAGTCTGTTTAGTATTTCTTTTCTTCATTTTTCTGCATGTCGGGATATTTAAAAAAACGAACTGCCTTACCAGGCCGTGTCCGCCTAGGACACCGACCCGGCCGGCCCTCTTAAAAGGACGAAGGCGAGAGCTGCCAGCCCCCACCCCAAAACCCTAGCTGCCCGATCCGCCCCGTCGCCCGATCCGCCCCGCCAGCGCAGCGGCCTCGCGCCACGCCGCCGCCGCCCTGCCGGAGGACGCCGTTGCCGCCACCGCCGTTCCGTTCTACGAGGTACCCACCAGTTTTTTTAAAAAACCGATTGGTTTTTCATAAACCTAGATCTCGTTTTTTTAGAACGGTTTTATTTCGGTTTTCTCGGTTTTTTTATTTTGCGGACGTTCGTCCGTACGTTCATTTTAGCGAACGCCGTTCATCCGTTAGTCATAGACAGCGAACGTTTGTTTGTTAGCCTGTTCGTCAGTTTTTCTTTTTCCAGTGTTTTTCTTGATTATTTTTTATCGCGATTTCTGCCCTGATTTTCGTTTTAGTTTATCTTTTCGCTCGTTTGTCGGAATCAGGCGATTCTAGCACCTGGATCTTCGTCTCGAAGCCCTCTTTCTATTTAACCAACTTGAACAAGATTTTGGTACTATAAAATTTGACCTTAGTCTAGATTAGTAATCGGATCTTGTTTCTTTCACAGTTTGAGTTTTGTTGCTCTGTTTAATTTGATTCTTTTTGCAAACCGGAGTTTTTTCAATTGAAAGTTTGGTTAGAACTTCTTATTTGAGATTTACCCATGGATCTTTGCTTGATTTCTTATGTATGCTATTGTATGTTTGCGATAGAACACTCGGAGTGCGAAGCGTGCTACTACGAGTCTTTAGGATTTGCAGATCGTCAGCAAGGCAAGTAGCACTTTGATCATACCACTTTATCACCCAGTTTTTATGCATTAGTTTCAACCCTCGCACATTGCATGAGTAGAATCTCTTAACATGTGGGTTCGGGAAGTAGAAGATGAGGTAGAACCTAGTACATGTTTTATTATCAAACCCTTGGGAGTTACTTCTACGTTATGCTTATATTGCCATGCTATGCTCGTAGACGTGGATTGGGTTTGAGTTTATCCATGACAGATGTGAGATTGTTAATTAATGGTTCAACTTAAAGTGGCAACTTTAATACACATGTGGATGGATTGCTTGTGGGCACCTGGAGAATCCAGTGTTGTCCTAGGATATCCCGGAGTACCCGTGTGATCATCCTACGGTCCGCCACCCAGGCTCAAAGGGATCATAAGATTATTCATGCTAGAAATTTTCGTGTGCAGCCACAAGCCATTATGAGCTCTGGCATAGTTGAGTATGTTGTGTGACCTCTTTCAGTGGTGGGCTAGCAGATGTAGGGGAAAGTAGGTGTAACGGTCCACCCAGAGTAAAGAGTTAATGCTTCTGAAAGACTGTGTCTCGGTCATCCGTTTGTCAAACACCCTGTAGTATGACAAATCCAATGGAGATCGAGTCTTGTGGGGAAAAGTGCGCAAACCTCTATAGAGTGACAAACTAATCATGGTTAGCCGTGTCCGCGGTCATGGACAATTTTCAGTATCTGGTACTTGAGTTATTGATTTGATCTCATCACTCTAAATTAATTTGTTGGGTTATGATTACTTTAATTGGGATTGAGTTGGAGGAACCTTCTCAATGATGTTTCAACCACCATGATAGTTAAATCAAATTTATTCCTTTGTTGTAGGGAAAAATTGGCTTTTCGCAAAACAATATAACCTTAGAGCCTCCACCAGCCATATATGCATGTAGTGGTAACATTTATATGTTCATTGCTCTACCGTGTTATATTGCCAGCATATTCCATGTGCTGACCCGTTTTTGGGCTACAACATATCATGTTGCAGACTTTTCAGATGAGGAGTAAGGTGCCGTTGGAGTTGATGGATTCAGTTTGTTTACCAAGACTTTTGTTGTTATCTTATTTAGATGGCCTTAAGCCATATTGATTGTAATAAGTTCTCTTTTGAGACATTCGTTTTAATAAGTGTTTGATTGCTACTCTGTTATAAATCCTTCGAGTACTGTGTGTGTTAGCATTACCGATCCAGGGATGACACTGAAGCACAGAGACTTGACCGTCTGAGGTCGGGTCGCTACATGGATTGATACCTTGGTTCTCAAAAACTGAGGGAAATACTTATGCTACTTTACTACATCACCCTTTCCTCTTCAAGGGAAAACCAACACATGCTCAAGAGGTAGCAAGAAGGATTTCTGGCACCGTTGCCTGGGAGATCTACGCCAAGTAAAGACATACCAAGTACCCATCATAAACTCTTCTCCCTCGCATTACATTATTTGCCATTCACCTCTCGTTTTCCTCTCCCCCACTTCTAAAACGATTTTCGATAACCTTTGCCTTTCCTTCGCCCCTTTTCCGTTCGTCTCTTTTTTTGCTTGCTTCTTGTGTGCTTGTGTGTTGGATTGATTGTTTGTCACGATGTATCAAGATAATACTAAATTGTGTGACTTTTCCAATACCAACAACAATGATTTTATTAGCACTCTGATTGCTCCTACTACCAATGCTGAATCTTGTGAAATTAATACCGCTTTGTTGAATCTTGTTATGAAAGATCAATTTTCTGGCCTTCCTAGTGAAGATGCCGCTACCCACCTAAACAACTTTGTTGATTTGTGTATATGCAAAAGAAGAAAGACGTGGATAATGATATTGTTAAATTGAAGCTATTTCCGTTTTCGCTTAGAGATCGTGCTAAAACTTGGTTCTCTTCTTTGCCTAAAAATAGTATTTATTCGTGGAATAAGTGCAAAGATGCTTTTATCTCTATGTATTTTCCTCCTGCTAATATCATCTCTCTTAGGAATGATATTATGAATTTTAAGCAACTTGATCATGAGCATGTTGCACAAGCTTGGGAGAGGATGAAATTAGTGATACATAATTTCCCTACACATGGTTTAAATTTGTGGATGATTATACAAAAATTTTATGCCGGATTAAATCATACTTCTAGAAATCTTTTAGATTCAGCCTCGGGTGGCACTTTTATGGAAATCACTTTAGGAGAAGTGTCAGGACCCCGACTCAATGCCACATCGATCTAGCTTGTAACACCTCATATCACTTTGCGGCCTCACGCACGGTATTCCCACGGGTGTCGCCTTACCTTTGCCCGGGACCGTTTGCGCCTTTTGGCACACGTATATGACAGTGTCGCTAGCATCCATATGATAAGGAGCCTGGGCTGACATGGCTAGTCATAAACCCAAAGTGGCACAGACTTACAGGGACAGGCATTCATGACCCAGCATCGAACGTGTCGGTCATCAGCGAGTGAATCCAGGCTGTAGCACTGGGCTAGCAGGACTCCGGTGAACCGGGCTGTAGCGGGCTAACAGGACTCCGGTATTCATCGCGTGACATTTCCCCGAAGGGACAGACACAGGAACGAAGAAGGACACATGCCGGCCAGCCTAAGTGTTCCGGAGCAGTAGCAAGCTACCATGGCTCGGTGGAAACACTAGGAGACATTTCCCCGTAAGAGAGGCTACTAAAGATAAACAACTAGATGGTCAGATCCCACACATACCAAGCATTTCAATAACATACACACAATATGCTCGATATGTGCAAATACAACATGGCATCACAACATGACTCTACGACTCAAGTAATTTATTCAATAGGCTCCGAGGAGCGAGATATTACAAACATGGGTCTCATGACCCAACATCAGAGCATACAAGTCAAAGCACAAGCGGAAGCTATCATGTCTGAGTACAGACATCTATAAATGAAAAAGGCTGAGAAGCCTGACTATCTACCAGATCCTGCCGAGGGCACAAGATCGTAGCTGAGGTAACAAGCTAAACGTCGAAGTCCACGTGGAACTACTAGTGAGACCGAAGTCTCTCTGCAAAAACATAAAATAGGCAAACGTGAGTACAAATGTACCCAGCAAGACTTACATCAGAACTAACTACATATGCATCATTATCAACAAAGGGGATGGTGGGGTTTAACTGCAGCAAGCCAGCTTTGACTCGGTGGCTATCCTGAACTACGACTGCAATGTAACTCTTTTGAGGTGGCGCACACGAGTCCACATATTCACCATATCAATACACCACTATGGATCCGCTCCCGTCTCCCTACGAGAACGCCATCCATAGCACTCACGCTTATCTTGCGTATTTTAGAGTATCCACTTTCACTTGTCTATGAACTGATATAAGCAACCCAGAAGTCCTTTTCCGCGGACACGGCTATTCGAATAGATGATGTTAACCCTGCAGGGGTGTACTTCTTCATACATGTTTCCACCACTTAGCGTCTGCACACGACATGTGCTCGGCAGACTTCAAGCGAAAGCCGACGTGGGTGTAGACCACGACCTACCTAAACACTCAAGTCTCTAGTCCAGGTTTATCGCCTATTCGGGTTCCATCCATGAGGAGATCCGGCCGGAGTTTCGCTCACAGCCCCAAACGATGTGAACAGGGTTCCGTGACACCAAACGGGCGCCCGGTATACCCGGCCACGTGCCTACCGCATCACAGCCCACCCCTACGGTCAGCGCTGTCCACGGCCTCCAGCATACTACAAACACCAGAAACTACTTGCAACTCCTGGACAGAGGACAAGGGTGATAAGAAGTCGAGCGGGGTCATATTTCAGGGCCCAATGCATGGTAGTAGCTGAATCATGGATCACAAACACAGAACTCAGTTCCTGAGGACGGCTGCAATGAGACAACCCACCATGTACTCCTACATGGCCTCTCACCGCTACCTTTACCAAATCGTGTTCACACACTTAGCTCACACACAGTAGGACATGTTCACACACCTCTGATTCATCCCCGATGAATCAGACCTGACTCAACTCTAAGCAGTAGCAGGCATGACAAACAAGCATGAATGAGTAGGCACAACAGGGCTCAAACAACTCCTACTCATGCTAGTGGGTTTCATCTATTTACTGTGGCAATGACAGGTCATGCAAAGGATAAAGGGGTTCAGCTACCGCAGCAAGTAACAGATGAATCGTTGTTGTCCTAATGCAGTAAAAGAGAGCAGGAGCGAGAGAGTGGGATTGTATCGGAATGAACAAGGGGGTTTTGCTTGCCTGGCACTTCTGAAGATAACATTGAGTCTTCATCAGTGTCAACGATCACATCATCGGTATCACGTCTATCGAGAGGGGACAAATACCGGCAACACAGAAGGGAACACAATCAATGCAATGCACAATATGATGCATGATCATGACATGGCAATATGAATGTGTTTTGGGCTAATGCAACTAGCAACAGATTAAATGAAGTTGGTTTGAATACAAGATTCAAATTCAAACTCCATATGTGATTATTCAAATGCCATTTAATTGATTTGTGCTAAACAGCAGCTATAAGTTGTTCTAACATGCATGAAAATGGTACAGATGGATTCCTTGAATTTTTCTGATAATTTTTCATATATAATTTATTTAATTTGGAGTTACGGTTAATTTTCTATGATTTATTAGAAGTTTTAGCTATTTCTGGAATTTCCTGATTATTATAAAATAAACTAAATTCCAGAAAAGGAATATGGCGTCAGCATGACCTCACCCTGACGTCATCAGGTCAACAGGGCGGTCCAGGTCAAACCTGACGTGTGGGGTCCACACGTCAGTGACACGGGTTAAACAGGGGGGTTTAGTTTAGTTTAATTAAAGATTAGGGCACTAGGGTCCACATGTCAGTGTCAGCAGGGGGTAATTAGTTTAACTAATCCGATTAGTGTTAATCCTAATTTAGTTAGTGGCCAGAGGCCCACACGTCAGTGACCCAGGGTCAAACTCCCTGGTCGGCGGGGTCAACTCGCCGGCGTTTAGCCGCCGGCGAGGCTAAACGCGGCGGTGCAGGTGCGGGTTTTACGTACAGGGCACCGTTCGGGGCGCCGTTGGGCTCTATGGATAGCTGGGAGTGGGCCGCGGCGAGTGGTGCAGGTAGTTGGGTTCGGGGTCGCCGGAAAAGGCGCCGGCGACGTGTTTGGCGGCGGCCGGAGCTCGGCGAGGTCGGGGTTGGCGCTAGGGGGCACGGCAGGTCGCACGGGTGGGCGCGCTCGGCTCCTGGAAGGGTGCTGAGCACGTTGCCGTGCTCGGAAGTTAGCTACGGTGGCTCTAGCACCGTCTGCGTCATCGCCGGCGGCGAGGAACGGTCGGCTCCGACAGCCAGGGTGGTTAGAGGGCGCGGACGGGCACGGAGAGAGAGGGGAAATGGACAGGGGCTCACGGTGAGTTCGAAGAGAAGGTCGGCGTGCTCGGGGAGGCGGTGGAGACGGCGAATCAACGGCGGCGGTGGTCGGAGCCCGAGGTGGAAGACGACGGCGATGGCGATGTTCCGGGCCCTCCCGGCTTGCGTGGCTCATCGAAGATGAAGAAGACAACGTGGCGGAGCTTCTGGGCGCGTCGGGTTTGCGTGGGGTGGCCGGTGGCCGCGAGGGAGCTCGTCGGTGGCGGCGGCTCCGTTCGGTCGCGGGAGGGAGAGAGAGCAGAGGGGGAATAGGGACGGAGGGAGAGCGAGAGGGGTTCCAGGGAGAGTGAGAGAGAGGCCAGGGGTGTCGTGGCGTCTCCAGGCGCATCGAGGAGGGAGGCAACCAGGCAGGAGGTGGCCAAGCGCGACGGCGGTGCTCGCCACCGAGCTGCTTCGTGCGCTGGCACGGGAAGAAGACAGGAGAAGGGGGGCCAGGTGGGCTGGGCCGCTGGGGGAGCTGGGCCAGGTAAGTGGCGCCAGGTAGGTGGCCCAGGTGGCCTTCTCTCCCTCTCTCTGTTTTTATTTACTGTTTTCTATTTTTGTTCTGTTTTATTTAATTGGCACTGAATTTTAATTCAAACAGAGTTTGAAAACAGTGCCAAAACTCCCCTGGATATTTTTAAGTCACTTAATGGACTTCTCCACATATAACAAAAATATCTCAGGTCATTTGAAAATATATTCATTATATATTATGAATATAACTCCAAATTCAAATAAAATATTGATTTAAAATCAGAGCCCAATAATTCCTTAGAAATGTCCCAAAATTTTGGTTTGATTTATAACTCTTGCCAAAATTGTCAGAGCTATTTCTAGGGCATTTTGGATTTACTGATTGCAATTTTAGGGTTTCTTGCCCCTCTTTTATTTAGGATTTTGAGGCTTCCAATTTCCCTCAGTTCAAATTTCAGAATTTAAACATGATGCACACATGAAGCTAGCCTAGAGCATTACCAGAAGCTAGGGATGTGACAACTCACCCCCACTAAACAAGAATCTCGTCTCGAGATTCAAGCGTAGGGTAGGATGAAGGGGAAACGTAAACTAGTACAATCTTCACGATCCAGGTTGCACTTCAAGTGAACGTTGATTCGATCACCATCTATTGTCTTGAAGTCTTGCTCTGAGAAACTCCTGTCAACATGACATGGAGGGAAGAAGGAGACTCTAGAAGGGTCGATCTTCTCGAGGTTCGAACAACTCAGGATTACTCCGGAATGTGACATAGCAACATCTCTCGAGCTGAGAGACGAAGCATACACATCAAGAGGCGGAGTGGAAGCAACGGTGACGAGGTTCACTAGGTGGACAGCAATTCCAGACTTAAGAATGTGGTGATCGGTTGTCAACATAGCGAGGAGTTGAATTGCCATGATACCACGACGAAACATCCTGGAGGAGGGTGATTCGTAGATTATTATCTTAAGTGGCAAAAAGAATTACCTTTGATATAGAGATCATTGAGACTCTCTATATCAGCCTAAGGCAAATCACAGCAATCGATTGGCGGGGGTCGGTACAATGGCATACTCGGACTTGGATGATGTGGATTACCTTGTTGAAGACAACGTAATGGATGAACTTGCTTACCACCGGAAGTGGAAGAGATCCATGGTAGAATGGCACATTGACGGTGCAAGCTGGGAACAAAATGCAAATGCTGGGAATGATTCTGGTAACTGGGGAAGAACCCAACAATAGAGAGTGAATTCACTGTTTGAAAAGGTCATAGCATTGCCGAGGAAACTGAGAGCACTATACAGTTAATGCCGACAATCAAACCTAGCACTTGCGCGTGCTCTCAAGAACTTGAGCATTTCCATAATCATCAAGGTTTTATCAACATCCGTGACAAGGGTGCTGACAACACAACATACTACCATGATGAATAGCGATGGACGATGCAGATGCAAAGGAGGATAACACTTTCTCAGATTTCACCTTAGCGAGGCCAAGGAAATAAAATCTGGATGATCGACCGAGAGACATTTAGCACTCCGCTTCTAATGTTCTCCTTGATGTGCTAGTGTAACCCATTCATAGATATGGTTTGATATCTAGAACATCAAGTAAAGGTCGGACTTCGGGAGCAATAGAATCCATAAGGAACAGTTACGGAGGTAAATCCTACGAAATCCTTATGGGGAGGTGGCCAACTTCCTCAAACAAGATACTACAATAATAGGTCTTTCGGCTGGGTGTGTTGGCCACGACATCCACTTTACCGGTTATCGAGGGACCAATATTATAGTTCTTGGGAAATATTCCAACCATCATATCTGCCTGAGACTCAGATCTGGTTGGTGTCAGGATATTCCAGACTCATCGAGTCTAGGAAGAAAAATGAAAGTTTGCAACACAAATCGACGAGATGACGTTGCGAGATTCTCGGAAATGAACTACGATAGCAAGCTCCAAAACATGAGCTGGTTCTGCTACAAACATGTGAACATGTTGTCCCAGACAGCATGCCCACATGGTAGTCCTACAATAAAACACTACCGAGTTCTGGTTGGGAGCCATCATCGAGGATATCGAAGTCTTTACGCAAGTCCATGGATTAGATCCCAAGCATAGACTTCTTTTCCTTGAACAAGTCAATCAGTGGCTTGGTGTGCTAGGATATACATATGGAATGAAGATGATCAGTCTAACCAGGCCACAGAATTCTTCGCACGTGCATGACTGACTTGGGAACAATTCCCAAAGGAGGTAAAAACATGCTTTCTCGAATTCACGGCGGCAACTTGCATCAAATGCACATGATCTAGAGGAAGTCACTTCTTTTCATCCAAACAAATGCTTCACGAACGGGGCATGAAGAAAATGCTTACACAAGTTTCCAACACTAGCTTAATGTTCAACAAAATCAGGGAGGAGATAAGGATGTTGTCAATGGGCTCAACAACAATTCATCTAGGTTTCCTTTTAAAAGGAATTCCATAGTTAAGTGAACACGGTGATAGCATTGGTCAGACCAAAGATGTAATGGTGTATGCTCGAGGGATCAACCACGAATAAGACAACATTACGAGCATCGTTGGTACTGATTTGATTTGACGATAGCCCATACTCAATCAAAGGTTTGGGTAAGATAATAGATCCAACAATTGATCACAAGGACCAATTGATGAGGATATCATCTTTCTTCAACACACACACACACAAAAAGATATCCCTTAACATGAACTAAGTCGGACAAGCTTTTATCTTCCAACTCTCCAAGTTGTTGTTTAGCTTAACCAACTGGCTCAGGGGTATCCCACACAGATTCTTGGAGAGAGGGTGGTTCACAAGAAACCAACTTGATCACGAGCTCAACATAACAGTCAGGTGACAACCTGGTAATACTTCCGAGAAGATATTCGGAAAATCACGAACCACCGGTATGTTACTAAGCTTGAGAACAATCTTGCTTTTGAGGGCAAGACGACATGATCAAATGAGTGAGGACTTGAAATAATTCCTAACTCATTGGTCGAGGAGTGCACCAGAAAGATGGACAAGGTAGCACGATCAATCTTAGAATGATGATTCACTAACCAACATGCTAAGAATGAAATTATTATCCTTTAACTACCAAGCAACAAGGTTGCTAGGAGTATTGATTTCACACGCCATGATTCATTTGTCGGCATTCCGGTTACAATAACACAGGAACCGAGGAATGAACAATGATGGCAAGAAGTATCACTGCACCAAGAGTTCATAGGATGGTGTGCAATTCCTATAACAATCTCGATATAAAATATGTAATACTCCAAGGTAGAGCAGAACAAAAGCTGGATTAGCAATTTGATCTGCGGAGCACAACTTCTTTGACCCAATCCTGGATAGGGAAGAGGTACTGGAGTTTGTTTCTCCTAGTCATTCCGCGATAGAATGGCTTGACGGACCACAAGAGTAATAGGTATCGATGAACGATTGCACGCATACTCTTGACTATCAATTGATAGGCGAGGGTCGGAAACAACTAAGATGGGACAACTCAAAAGAACATATGATTTTCTAAGTTGTGGATGCATGGATTAGCATGTCGAACGAAGTTCAACATATTTCTTCCGGATAACCCATGCAGAAAGGTAGAACTGGCAGAGCCACAATATATAATGGAGAACTCATCAAGAATAATCATGTTGTGATATTTCAGTTCAACGAGGAACTTCTGCCATAAGTAGTTCATGGTATTTGGAAGAAGATACCACGGACTTCAAGGACCCAGGAACAGAATACCTATTACTAAGTAGCATCACGGGATGCTTTCGAGAATGATGGCCAGAATCATCACACTGGGAACACAAATCATGGCTAAATTACTAGATGATCCCCTAAGACACCTAGGGTCATAATAATATCTCCAACATATATGTCAAGGTAACAGAGTACCTCCACTCACTGATTAGTGTGGTTAATCTGGCCCATGGGAACATTGAAACGGGAAGAAAGGATTTGCAAATGCATCAGACTACTTAGAAACCTGGGATGACTCGGACAGCATAACGGCTGTAAATGCTCAGAAAAGATTTGAGACATTCACAAAAATGGTGGCATAACCACTCAGAAGCACAATATCAAGGTTTCGAGATCAACAATTAACATACGGAAGATAGTAGGAACTGAACTGGGGCTTGAACAACAATCTTATAAGTCTACGGATTAGTAACACGTGATCCTGATAGAAAGAAGAGATAGCCTAGTTCTTAATCCCCGTAGAAGAGAAGATGATGACTCAGATCAGAAGGCCATGAGGTATAAGGAGTAAAAAGAGCCTTACGTTCCATCCCACAATCAATTCCCTTATATAACTAAAGAATTTCTAGACTCAACTTCGACCAGTTTGGCTTGGTAATCCTACAGGCAGTCAAGCTCTGATACCAACGCTGTCAGGACCCCGACTCAATGCCACATCGATCTAGCATGTAACACCTCATATCACTTTGCGGCCTCACGCACGGTATTCCCACGGGTGTCGCCTTACCTTTGCCCGGGACCGTTTGCGCCTTTTGGCACACGTATATGACAGTGTCGCTAGCATCCATATGATAAGGAGCCCGGGCTGACATGGCTAGTCGTAAACCCAAAGTGGCACAGACTTACAGGGACAGGCATCCATGACCCAGCATCGAACGTGTCGGTCATCAGCGAGTGAATCCAGGCTGTAGCACTGGGCTAGCAGGACTCCGGTGAACCGGGCTGTAGCGGGCTAACAGGACTCCGGTATTCATCGCGTGACATTTCCCCGAAGGGACAGACACAGGAACGAAGAAGGACACATGCCGGCCAGCCTAAGTGTTCCGGAGCAGTAGCAAGCTACCATGGCTCGGTGGAAACACTAGGAGACATTTCCCCGTAAGAGAGGCTACTAAAGATAAACAACTAGATGGTCAGATCCCACACATACCAAGCATTTCAATAACATACACACAATATGCTCGATATGTGCAAATACAACATGGCATCACAACATGACTCTACGACTCAAGTAATTTATTCAATAGGCTCCGAGGAGCGAGATATTACAAACATGGGTCTCATGACCCAACATTCAGAGCATACAAGTCAAAGCACAAGCGGAAGCTATCATGTCTGAGTACAGACATCTAGAAATGAAAAAGGCTGAGAAGCCTGACTATCTACCAGATCCTGCCGAGGGCACAAGATCGTAGCTGAGGTAACAAGCTAAACGTCGAAGTCCACGTGGAACTACTAGTGAGACTGAAGTCTCTCTGCAAAACATAAAATAGGCAAACGTGAGTACAAATGTACCCAGCAAGACTTACATCAGAACTATCTACATATGCATCATTATCAACAAGGGGATGGTGGGGTTTAACTGCAGCAAGCCAGCTTTGACTCGATGGCTATCCTGAACTACGACTGCAATGTAACTCTTTTGAGGTGGCGCACACGAGTCCACATATTCACCATATCAATACACCACTATGGATCCGCTCCCGTCTCCCTATGAGAACGCCATCCATAGCACTCACGCTTATCTTGCGTATTTTAGAGTATCCACTTTCACTTGTCTATGAACTGATATAAGCAACCCAGAAGTCCTTTTCCGCGGACACGGCTATTCGAATAGATGATGTTAACCCTGCAGGGGTGTACTTCTTCATACATGTTTCCACCACTTAGCGTCTGCACACGACATGTGCTCGGCAGACTTCAAGCGAAAGCCGACGTGGGTGTAGACCACGACCTACCTAAACACTCAAGTCTCTAGTCCAGGTTTATCGCCTATTCGGGTTCCATCCATGAGGAGATCCGGCCGGAGTTTCGCTCACAGCCCCAAACGATGTGAACAGGGTTCCGTGACACCAAACAGGCGCCCGGTATACCCGGCCACGTGCCTACCGCATCACAACCCACCCCTACGGTCAGCGCTGTCCACGGCCTCCAGCATACTACAAACACCAGAAACTACTTGCAACTCCTGGACAGAGGACAAGGGTGAATAAGAAGTCGAGCGGGGTCATATTTCAGGGCCCAATGTATGGTAGTAGCTGAATCATGGATCACAAACACAGAACTCAGTTCCTGAGGACGGCTGCAATGAGACAACCCACCATGCACTCCTACATGGCCTCTCACCGCTACCTTTACCAAATCGTGTTCACACACTTAGCTCACACACAGTAGGACATGTTCACACGCCTCTGATTCATCCCCGATGAGTCAGACCTGACTCAACTCTAAGCAGTAGCAGGCATGACAAACAAACATGAATGAGTAGGCACAACAGGGCTCAAACAACTCCTACTCATGCTAGTGGGTTTCATCTAATTACTGTGGAATGACAGGTCATGCAGAGGATAAAGGGGTTCAGCTACCGCAGCAAGTAACAGATGAATCGATGTTGTCCTAATGCAGTAAAAGAGAGCAGGAGCGAGAGAGTGGGATTTTATCGGAATGAACAAGGGGGTTTTGCTTGCCTGGCACTTCTGAAGATAACATTGAGTCTTCATCAGTGTCAACGATCACATCATCGGTATCGCGTCTATCGAGAGGGGACAAATACCGGCTACACAGAAAGGAACACAATCAATGCAATGCACAATATGATGCATGCTCATGACATGGCAATATGAATGTGTTTTGAGCTAATGCAACTAGCAACAGATTAAATGAAGTTGGTTTGAATACAAGATTCAAATTCAAACTCCATATGTGATTATTCAAATGCCATTTAATTGATTTGTGCTAAACAGCATCTATAAGTTGTTCTAACATGCATGAAAGTGGTACAGATGGATTCCTTGAATTTTTCTGATAATTTTTCATATATAAATTATTTAATTTGGAGTTACGGTTAATTTTCTATGATTTATAGAAGTTTTAGCTATTTCTGGAATTTCCTGATTATTATAAAATAAACTAAATTCCAGAAAAGGAATATGGCGTCAGCATGACCTCACCCTGACGTCATCAGGTCAACAGGGCGGTCCAGGTCAAACCTGACGTGTGGGGTCCACACGTCAGTGACACGGGTTAAACAGGGGGGTTTAGTTTAGTTTAATTAAAGATTAGGGCACTAGGGCCCACATGTCAGTGTCAGCAGGGGGTAATTAGTTTAACTAATCCGATTAGTGTTAATCCTAATTTAGTTAGTGGCCAGAGGCCCACACGTCAGTGACCTAGGGTCAAACTCCCTGGTCGGCAGGGTCAACTCGCCGGCGTTTAGCCGCCGGCGAGGCTAAACGCGGCGGTGCAGGTGCGGGTTTTACGTATAGGGCACCGTTCGGGGCGCCGTTGGGCTCTATGGATAGCTGGGAGTGGGCCGCGGCGAGTGGTGCAGGTAGTTGGGTTTGGGGTCGCCGGAAAAGGCGCCGGCGACGTGTTTGGCGGCGGCCGGAGCTCGGCGAGGTCGGGGTTGGCGCTAGGGGGCACGGCAGGTCGCACGGGTGGGCGCGCTCGGCTCCTGGAAGGGTGCTGAGCACGTTGTCGTGCTCGGAAGTTAGCTACGGTGGCTCTAGCACCGTCTGCGTCATCGCCGGCGGCGAGGAACGGTCGGCTCCGACAGCTAGGGTGGTTAGAGGGCGCGGACGGGCATGGAGAGAGAGGGGAAATGGACAGGGGCTCACGGTGAGTTCGAAGAGAAGGTCGGCGTGCTCGGGGAGGCGGTGGAGACGGCGAATCAACGGCGGCGGTGGTCGGAGCCCGAGGTGGAAGATGACGGCGATGGCGATGTTCCGGGCCCTCCCGGCTTGTGTGGCTCATCGAAGATGAAGAAGACAACGTGGCGGAGCTTCTGGGCACGTCGGGTTTGCGTGGGGTGGCCGGTGGCCGCGAGGGAGCTCGTCGGTGGCGGCGGCTCCGTTCGGTCGCGGGAGGGAGAGAGAGCAGAGGGGGAATAGGGACGGAGGGAGAGCGAGAGGGGTTCCAGGGAGAGTGAGAGAGAGGCCAGGGGTGTCGTGGCGTCTCCAGGCGCATCGAGGAGGGAGGCAACCAGGCAGGAGGTGGCGAAGCGCGACGGCGGTGCTCGCCACCGAGCTGCTTCGTGCGCTGGCACGGGAAGAAGACAGGAGAAGGGGGGCCAGGTGGGCTGGGCCGCTGGGGGAGCTGGGCCAGGTAAGTGGCGCCAGTTAGGTGGCCCAGGTGGCCTTCTCTCCCTCTCTCTGTTTTTATTTACTGTTTTCTATTTTTGTTCTGTTTTATTTAATTGGCACTGAATTTTAATTCAAACAGAGTTTGAAAACAGTGCCAAAACTCCCCTGGATATTTTTAAGTCACTTAATGGACTTCTCCACATATAACAAAATATCTCAGGTCATTTGAAAATATATTCATTATATATTATGAATATAACTCCAAATTCAAATAAAATATTGATTTAAAATCAGAGCCCAATAATTCCTTAGAAATGTCCCAAAATTTTGGTTTGATTTATAACTCTTGCCAAAATTGTCAGAGCTATTTCTAGGGCATTTTGGATTTACTGATTGCAATTTTAGGGTTTCTTGCCCCTCTTTTATTTAGGATTTTGAGGCTTCCAATTTCCCTCAGTTCAAATTTCAGAATTTAAACATGATGCACACATGAAGCTACCCTAGAGCATTACCAGAAGCTAGGGATGTGACAAGAAGATACTAAACTCCTAGACAATATTATAGTTAATTATTCTCAATGGCACGCCGAAAGATCCAGTAGTAAAAAGGATCATGCGATTGAAGAGATTAATGTTTTGAGTGGAAAGATGGATGAACTTATGAAATTGCTTACTAATAAAAGAGTTTCTTTAGATCCTAATGATATTCCTTTGTCCACTTTGATTGAGAATAATAATGAATCTATGGATGTGAGTTTTGTTGGTAGGAACAATTTTGGTAACGATGGGTATATAGGAAATTTTAATTCTAGGCCGTTTCCTAGTAATTCCTTTAACAATTATGGTAATTCCTACAACAACTCTTATGGAAATTTTAATAAGATGCCCTCTGATTTTGAGACTAGTGTTAAAGAATTTATGAATTCGCAAAAGAATTTCAATGCTTTGGTTGAAGAAAAATTGCTTAAGATTGATGAATTGGCTAGGAACATGGATATAATTTCTCTTGATGTTGATTCTTTGGAGCTTAGATCTATTCCACCTAAGCATGACATCAATGAGTCTCTCAAAGCCATGAGAATTTCCATTGATGAGTGCAAAGAAACAACCGCTAGGATGTGTGCTAAAAAGATTTCTTTGTAAAAGTGTGTTCTTCTAGTTTTCATGATAATAATGATGATCTAAAAGTGACTCATGTAACTCCTATTAAATATTTGTTTTCCAATATGAATCTTGATAAAGATGGGACTGGAGATGAGTCAACTTTAGTAAAAAGTCGTCCCAATGATTCAGAGTTTTTAGATCTTGATGCAAAAAATAATAAAAGTGGGATTAAAGAGGTCAAAACTTTACATAGCAATGAACCCACTATTTTGGATTTCAAGGAATTTAATTATGATAATTTCTATTTGATAGATTGTATTTACTTGTTGCAATCCGTGTTAAATTCTCCTCATGCTTATAATCAAAATAAAGCTTTTACTAAACATATCGTTGATGCTTTGATGCAATCCTATGAAGAAAAGCTTGAACTAGAAGTTTCTATCGCTAGAAAACTTTATGATGAGTGGGAACCTACTATAAAAATTAAGATTAAAGATTATGAATGCTATACTTTGTGTGATTTGGGTGCTAGTGTTTCCACGATTCCAAAAACTTTGTGTGGTGTGTTAGGTTTCCGTGAATTTGATGATTGTTCTTCAAATTTTCATCTTGCGGATTCCACCATTAAGAAACCAATGGGAAGGATTAATGATGTTCTTATTGTTGCAAATAGGAATTATGTGCCCGTAGATTTCATTGTTCTTGATATAGATTGCAATCCTACATGTCCTATTATTCTTGGTAGACCTTTCCTAGGAAGAAAATATTGGATTCCAATTTCCTTGGTGCAATTTCCTTGGTGCAATTATTGACATGAAAGAAGGAAATATTAGATTCCAATTTCCGTTAAGGAAAGGCATGGAACACTTTCCTAGGAAGAAAATTAAATTGCCTTATGAATCCATTATGAGAGCCACTTATGGATTGCATACCAAAGATGACAATAACTAGATCTATTCTTACTTTTATGCCTAGCGAGGGCCTTTAAACGATAGCGCTTGTTGGGAGGCAACCCAATTTTATTTTTGTTCTTTACTTTATGTTCCTGTTTAGTAATAAATAATTTATCTAGCCTCTGTTATGATTGTGTTTTTTACGTTTTAATTAGTGTTTGTGCCAAGTAAAGCCTTTAGGATCTTCTTGGGTAATTGTTGTTTGATCTTGCTGATAAAAACAGAAAGTATGCGCTCATGAAAATAATTTTCATTTTTTACTAAAGATCAATAAAATACCAATTCCTACTGCAGTAGATCATTATACAAATTTTACTGTTCGTCCTATTTTTCAGAATTTTTGGAGTTACATAAGTATTCGAAACCTCCAGATTGCTACACATTGTTCTGTTTTTGACAGATTCTGTTTTTCGCGTGTTGTTTGCTTATTTTGATGCATCTATGGCTAGTATAGGGGGGTATGAACCATAGAGAAGTTGGAATACAGTAGGTTTAACACCAATCTTCTATATCTAAATAGCTACCTCCAGTAACTATTTCTCTCAACATGCAAGCATGCCACATCATCGCACAAACATGCACGAGAAAAGCCCCACACTCACTATCATATGTCTCGCAACATGCAAGCATGCCACTTCATCATGAAACCTTCATGAAAAAAGACCTATCTCAACATGTGAGTTTCTATTATATTATTCTATATATATTTAATAAACATTTTACAACTATATAGTGATCAAACATAATAAATTATATGTAGTTTCAGTTTTATCCTTTTATATATGTTTCATACAATGAATCACATTGAGATATGTTACAAGATATTCCCGCAACAACGCGCGGGGTATCATATAGTATAAATAAATAATGAGTTCATTATAGTACCTTAAGGTGGTGGTTTATTTTCGTATATTAATGGAGCTCGTGAGATTTTCTGTTGAGTTTTGTGTTGTGAAGTTTTCAAGTTTTGGGGTAAAGATTTGATGGATTTGGCAATAAGGAGTGGCAAGAGCCTAAGCTTGGGGATGCCCAAGGCACCCCAAGGTAAAATTCAAGGACAACCAAAAGCCTAAGCTCGGGGATGCCCCGGAAGGCATCCCCTCTTTCGTTGTCTATCGGTAACTTTACTTGAGGCTATATTTTTATTCACCACATGGTATGTGTTTTGCTTGGAGCGTCTTGTATGATTTGAGTCTTTGCCTTTTAATTTACCACAATCATCCTTGCTATACACACCTTTGGGAGAGACACGCATGAATTAGAACTTATTAGAATACTCTATGTGCTTCACTTATATCTTTTGAGCTAGATAATTTTGCTCTAGTGCTTCACTTATATCTTTTTAGAGCACGGTGGTGGTTTTATTTTATAGAAATTATCGATCTCTCATGCTTCACTTGTATTATTTTGAGAGTCTTTTAGAATAGCATGGTAATTTGCATTGGCTATAAAACTAGTCCTAATATGATGGGCATCCAAGATGGGTATAATAAAAAATTTCATATAAAGTGCGTTGAATACTATGAGAAGTTTGATGCTTGATGATTGTTTTGAGACATGAGGATGGTGATATTAGAGTCATGCTAGTAAATTAATTGTGAATTTGATAAATACTTGTGTTGAGGTTTGCAAGTCTCGTAGCATGCACGTATGGTAACCGTTATGTAACAAATTTGAAGCATGAGGCATTTCTATGATTATCTACCTTATGAGTGCCGGTCGGGGACAAGCGATGGTCTTTTCCTACCAATCTATCCCCCTAGGAGCATGCGCGTAGTGGTTGGTTTTTGATGACTTGTAGATTTTTGCAATAAGTATGTGAGTTCTTTATGACTAATGTTGATTCCATGGATTATACGCACTCTCACCCTTCCACCGTTCCTAGCCACTCTAGTACCATGCAACTTTCGCCGGAACCATAAACCCACCATTTTCCTTCCTCAAAACAGCCACCATACCTACCTATTATGGCATTTCCATAGCCATTCCAATATATATTGCCATGCAACCTTCCATCGTTCCGTTTATTAGGACACGTTCCATCATTGTCATATTGCCTTGCATGATCATGTAGTTGACATCGTATTTGTGGCAAAGCCACCATTCATAATTTTTCATACATGTCACTCTTGATTCATTGCACATCCTGATACACCGCCGGAGGCGCGCATATAGAGTCATATTTTTGTTCTAAGTATCGAGTTGTAATCTTTGAGTTGTAAATAAATAGAACTGTGATGGTCATCATTATTAGAGAATTGTCCCATGTGAGGAACCAAAAAAAGAGGAGAAAAAGAGGCCAAAGAATCCAAACAAAAGAGAGAGAGAAAAAGAGAGAAGGGACAATGCTACTATACTTTTTCCACATTTGTGCTTCAAAGTAGCACCATGATTTTCATGATAGAGAGTCTCTTATTTTGTCACTTTCATATACTAGTGGGAAATTTTCATTATAGAACTTGGCTTGTATATTCCAGCGATGGGCTTCCTCAAATGCCCTAGGTCTTCGTGAGCAAGCAAGTTGGATGCACACCCACTTAGTTTCTTTTGTTGAGCTTTCATACATTTATAGCTCTAGTGCATCCGTTGCATGGCAATCCCCACTCACTCGCATTGATATCTATTGATGGGCATCTCCATAGCCCATTGATACACCTAGTTGATGTGAGACCATCTTCCTCCTTTTTGTCTTCTCCACAACCACCACTCTATTCCACCTATAGTGCTATGTCCATGGTTCACGCTCATGTATTGCGTGAACGTTGAAAAAGTTTGAGAATACTAAAGTATGAAACAATTGCTTGGCTTGTCACCGGGGTTGTGAATGATTTGAACATTTTGTGTGACGAAGATGGAGCATGACCAAACTATATGATTTTGTAGGGATGAACTTTCTTTGGCCATGTTATTTTGAGAAGACATAATTACTTTGTTAGTATGCTTGAAGTATTATTATTTTTATGTCAATGTTAAACTTTGTCTTCAATCTTTCGGATCTGAACATTCATGCCACAATAAAGAAAGTTACATTGATAAATATGTTAGGTAGCATTCCACATCAAAAATTCTGTTTTTATCATTTACCTACTTGAGGACAAGCAGGAATTAAGCTTGGGGATGCTTGATACGTCTCCAATGTATTTATAATTTTTTATTGTTCCATGCCATTATATTATCTGTTTTGGATGTTCAGTGGGATTTAATATGCTCTTTTATATTATTTTTGGGACTAACCTATTAACCGGAGGCCCAGTGCCAGTTTCTATTTTTTTGCCTATTTTAGTGTTTTGCAGAAAAGGAATACCAAACAGAATGAAACCTTCATGATGATCTTTCTTGGACCGAAAGCAAACCAAGAGACTTGGAGTGGAAGTCTGGAACTCCGCGAGGCGGCCACGAGGCAGGAGGGCGCACCCAGGGGGGTAGGCGTGCCCCCACCCTCATGGGCCCCAAAAAGATCCACTGACGTACTTCTTTCGCCTATATATACTTTTATACCCTAGTGAGGGAGTCCTGGATTAGGGGGTGTCCGGATAGCCGGACTATACCTTCGGCCGGACTCCTGGACTATGAAGATACAAGATTGAAGACTTCGTCCCGTGTTCGGAAGGGACTTTCCTTGGCGTGGAAGGCAAGCTTGGCGATATGGATATGTAGATCTCCTACCATTGTAACCGACTCTGTGTAACCCTAGCCCTCTCCGGTGTCTATATAAACCGGAGAGTTTTAGTCCGTAGGACGAACAACAATCAGACCAGAGGCTAGCTTCTAGGGTTTAGCCTCCTCGATCTCGTGGTAGATCTACTCTTGTACTACCCATATCATCAATTTTAATCAAGCAGGAGTAGGGTTTTACCTCCATCAAGAGGGCCTGAACCTAGGTAAAAACATCGTGTCCCTTGTCTCCTGTTACCATCCGCCTAGACGCACAGTTCGGGACCCCCTACCCGAGATCCGCCGGTTTTGACACCGACATTGGTGCTTTCATTGAGAGTTCCTCTGTGTCGTCACTTTTAGGCCCGATGGCTTCTCCGATCATCAACAGCGATGCGATCCAGGGTGAGACCTTTCTCCCCGGACAGATCTTCGTATTCGGCGGCTTTGCACTGCGGGCCAATTCGCTTGGTCATCTGGAGCAGATCGAAAGCTACGCCCCTGGCCATCAGGTCAGATTTGGAAGTTTGAGCTACACGGCCGACCTCCGCGGAGACTTGATCTTCGACGGATTCGAGCCGCAGCCGAGCGCGCCGCACTGTCACGATGGGCATGATCTAGCTCTGCCGCCGAACAGTGCCCTGGAGGCCGCACCCGCATCAGCTCCGACCCTTAATTCGGAGCCAACTGCGCCAATCGAGGATGGGTGGTTGGACACCGCCTCGGGGGCTGCAATCTCTACGGCGATCGAGCCGAACACCAGCCCTATTCTCTGCGAAGCCCGTGACTCCAAGGAGCCGGACTCCTCTCCAGACTCCGAGCCCTCCGCGCCCCTACCGATCGAACCCGATTGGGCGCCGATCATGGAGTTCACCGCCGCGGACATCTTTCAGCACTCGCCCTTCGGCGATATTCTGAATTCACTAAAGTCTCTCTCTTTATCAGGAGAGCCCTGGCCGGACTATGGTCAGCAAGGTTGGGATGCGGATGATGAAGAAATTCAAAGCCCACCCACCACCCACTTCGTAGCCACTGTCGATGATTTAACCGACATGCTCGACTTCGACTCCGAAGACATCGACGGTATGGACGCCGATGCAGGAGACGATCAAGAACCAGCGCCTATAGGGCACTGGAAAGCCACCTCGTCGTATGATATATACATGGTGGACACCCCAAAAGAAGGCAATGGCGATGGAACAGCGGAGGATGACCCCTCCAAGAAGCAGCCTAAGCGCCGGCGTCAGCGGCGCCGCTCTAAATCCCGCCAAAGCAAAAACGGTGATTCCGGCACGGGAGATAATAACACCCCGGACAGTGCCGAAGACAACCACCTCCAGCAAGATTCAGCACAGGAGGATGGAGAAGCCAGCCCTCATGAGAGAGCGGCAGACAGAGAGGTCGAGGACGATAATTATATGCCTCCCTCCGAAGACGAGGCAAGCCTCGACGACGACGAATTTGTCGTGCCGGAGGATCCCGTCGAACAAGAGCGTTTCAAACGCAGGCTTATGGCCACGGCGAGCAGCCTCAAGAAAAAACAGCAACAGCTTAGAGCTGATCAAGATTTGCTAGCCGACAGATGGACTGAAGTCCTTGCGGCCGAAGAGTATGAACTCGAACGCCCCTCCAAGAGCTACCCAAAGCGCAGGTTGCTACCCCGATTAGAGGAGGAAGCACCTAAACCTACATCACCAGCGCATGATGCGGCCGACCGGCCACCCCGTGGCCGCGACAGAGAGGCCTCTCGGCCCTCCACTCAAGCCGCACCCCGGCGCCGCTCAAAAAATACCAAGGCACGGGAAAATGCGCCAGACCTGCGAGATATATTGGAGGACAAGGCAAGGCAAACAAGATCGATCTACGGATCGCGTGGGCGCCCCACGGCACGAGACGGTAATCGTCACTCCGGATACAGTAAATCCGGCCGGGCCGAACACAGTAGACAAAGCTCGTTTGAGCTGCGTCGTGATATAGCCCAATACAGAGGCGCCGCACACCCACTATGCTTCACAGATGAAGTAATGGATCATCAAATCCCCGAGGGTTTCAAACCCGTGAACATCGAATCATACGATGGCACAACAGATCCTGCGGTATGGATCGAGGACTATCTCCTTCATATCCACATGGCCCGCGGTGATGACCTACACGCCATCAAATACCTCCCACTCAAGCTTAAAGGACCAGCTCGGCATTGGCTTAACAGCTTGCCAGCAGAATCAATTGGTTGTTGGGAGGACCTGGAAACCGCATTCCTCGACAATTTCCAGGGCACTTATGTGCGACCACCAGACGCCGATGACCTTAGCCACATAATTCAGCAGCCAGAGGAATCGGCCAGACAATTCTGGACACGGTTCCTAACCAAGAAAAATCAAATCGTCGACTGTCCGGACGCAGAGGCCCTAGCAGCCTTCAAGCATAACATCCGCGACGAGTGGCTTGCACGGCACCTAGGACAGGAAAAGCCGAAATCTATGGCAGCCCTCACGACACTTATGACCCGCTTTTGCGCGGGAGAAGACAGCTGGCTAGCTCGCAGCAATAACATGACCAAGAGCCCTGGTAATTCGGATACCAAGGACAGCAGTGGCAGGTCGCGTCGCAACAAGCAAAAGCGCCGCATTAACGGCGACAATGCTGAGGATACGGCAGTTAATGCCGGATTCAGAGGCTCTAAACCCGGTCAGCGGAAAAAGCCATTCAAAAGAAATACTCCGGGCCCGTCCAGTTTGGACCGAATACTCGACCGCTCATGCCAGATACATGGCACCCCCGAAAAACCAGCCAATCACACCAACAGGGATTGTTGGGTGTTCAAGCAGGCAGGCAAGTTAAATGCCGAAAGCAGAGACAAGGGGCTGCATAGCGATGACGAGGAGGAGCCCCGGCCGCCGAACAACAGTGGACAGAAAGGTTTTCCCCCACAAGTGCGGACGGTGAACATGATATACGCAACCCACGTCCCCAAGAGGGAGCGGAAGCGTGCGCTAAGGGACGTATACGCGATGGAGCCAGTCGCCCCAAAGTTCAACCCATGGTCTTCCTGCCCGATCACTTTTGATCGAAGGGACCACCCCACTAGCATCCGTCATGGCGGATTCGCCGCATTGGTTCTAGACCCAATTATTGACGGATTTCACCTCACTAGAGTCCTTATGGACGGCGGCAGCAGCCTGAACCTGCTTTACCAGGATACAGTGCGGAAAATGGGCATCGATCCCTCGAGGATTAAACCCACTAAAACGACCTTTAAAGGCGTCATACCAGGTGTAGAGGCCAACTGTACAGGCTCAGTTACACTTGAAGTGGTCTTCGGATCTCCGGATAATTTCCGAAGCGAGGAGTTAATCTTCGACATAGTCCCGTTCCGCAGTGGCTATCACGCACTGCTCGGGCGAACCGCATTTGCCAAGTTCAATGCGGTGCCGCACTACGCATACCTCAAGCTCAAGATGCCAGGCCCTCGAGGAGTCATCACGGTCAATGGAAACACCGAACGCTCTCTCCGAACGGAGGAGCATACGGCGGCTATCGCAGCGGAAGTACAAAGCAGCCTCTCAAGGCAATTCTCCAGTCCGGCCATTAAACGTCTGGACACCGTCAAGCGCGCCCGGAGTAACCTACAACAAGACCGCCTGGCACGTTCCGAGCAAGCGTAGCAATGCGGCCCCAACCCCAGCCCTCGCGAACTTGCGAAACCAGTGTTGCGCGTACATAACTACGCTCTGGAAATACCATGGGCACAGGGGGAGGGGCACCATCACGGCACGCCCGAAACGCGGCTTAAACCGCACTAGGGGCTGCCGATTTCTTAATTTTCTCTTATTTTCAGGACTCCATTCTTCGGAAGGCTTGTCCGGCAGTACAATTGCCGCACAAACGATACAACCAGGGAAGCAGAAAGCTACGCCGCACTATGGAACTCTAAGGTGGTCTCTATAACGAGCAGTATACCTGTTTCACATACCATTCCGCAGCTCGCCCCTGGAAAGGACATGTTAAATAGTCCCATCTTTTGCTTATTGCACTATTTGTATCGTTCTGCTTTGATCGCAGCTTTTTTAAATAAACAATGCATAGCTTCCGTCTATTATTGCATTACTCTTTTTTACGAATATATGTTCATTAATGACATGTTGCACCCGTACACTTTGGTACGGCCAATACGCCAGGGGCTTAAGTACCCCACAATACGGTGTGAGAAGTCCGAACACTTTCACAAGTGCGGCACCCCGAACTTATAGCATTATATGCATCGGCTCCGAATCATGTCTTGGGTCAATAGTTGGGTTTGCCCGGCTCCTATGTTTTGGTACCTTACGTTCCGTTATATCGGCTAAGGTAGCACTAGGAGAACTACTGCGATTGTGCCCCAGTTGAGCTGGGCTAAGCACCTCAGTAGAGAAAGCTAAAACTGACCGTCATGATGAGGCGAGAGCTGGTCGCTGTTCGAGAGGTTTTCGAGTCCCTAAAGACTTATGCCGCTTAGAGCGAGGAGTCGGCTTTGTCCGGCCTAGGCGTGGATAGCGCCCCGAACTCGGTCTTCCGAACACTAGGGGCTTCGCCGAAATTTAAAATTATAGAATTCTATGGCTAAGTGAGAGTGTTCAAGCATTATAGTCCGATTGCCTTGTTCGTTGTGTTGAGCGCCTCCCTCGAAGGACCCAAGAATGGGAAAAAGAGCGCTCATGTTTATCCCGAACACCCCAGCACTCGTGGCATGGGGGCAGAAGCCGACGACTCGCCATCTCTCAAATTTGATAAACGGCCGCACAGAAGGTAATATTTTAAATTCAAAAGCGTTGCTTAGCGCATATGAACAAGTTTTCAGCGTACAGGATCACAAATGCGAGTTTACTCAAAAATTACATCTTTGGAGCATTCATCCGCTATAAGGCGGGCACCCTTCAGGACGCCCTCATAATACGCTTCCGGGACGCGATGCTCCTTGCCCGGCGGCGGCCCGTCCTTCACCAGCTTCTCCGCATCCATCTTGCCCCAGTGCACTTTAGCACGGGCAAGCGCCCTACGGGCACCTTCGATGCAGACGGAGCGCTTGATTACTTCAAGCCGTGGACAGGCATCCACCAGCCGCCTCACCAGCCCGAAGTAGCTCCCAGGCAGAGCCTCTCCAGGCCAAAGCCGAACTATGAGGCCCTTTATGGCCTGTTCGGCCACCTTGTGGAGCTCGACCATTTGCTTCAGCTGGTCGCTCAAAGGCACCAGGTGTCCGGCCTCAGCATACTGAGACCAGAACACCTTCTCCGTCGAGCTCCCCTCCTCGGCTCGGTAGTAGGCGGCGGCATCAGACGCACTGCGGGGCAAATCTGCGAATGCTCCTGGAGAGCTCCGGACTCGGGTAAGTAACAAGTAATTCACTTTCACGTGCTTGCTTTGCATAATGAATGCCTTACCCGCCGCTATCTTCTTCATCGCTTCAATTTCTTGGAGGGCTTTCTGGGCTTCGGCCTTGGCAGACTTCGCGCTTTCGAGGGCTGCCGCAAGCTCGGACGCTTGCGTCTTTGAGTCAAGCTCCAAACTCTCGTGTTTTTTCACGAGAGCCTGGAGCTCTTTCTGCACCTCCTCCACCCGCGCCTCCTGCTTCCCTCTCTCTGTGCGCTCCGCGGCCGCTCTGTTTTCGGCCTCGGACAGCGCTTTCTTAAGGGTTGCCACCTCGGTCGTGGCCCCTATAATAGCACGTTGATCCTGTCATTTTTTGCAACCACATCTTCTCTATATACTTGCGCAAGGTATTACTTACCTTCCTTCTCCTCGAGTTGCCTCTTGGCATGGCCGAGCTCGTTCTCGGACCGCGCGAGGTTTTGCTTCAGCGTATCCACCTCCGCAGTCAGTGCGGCGGAGGCCAGCAGCGAAGCCTGCATACGCATATTGACTTGATTATGTTAGACTCCTGCGAATGTTATTAGATCCTCTATTCGGCTTTTCTTTCCGAACGCCGAACAGAGCATCAGGGGCTACTGTCTATGCGGTAATATTTTTACATATTCTTTACTTACCTCAAAGCCTGTTAGAAGGCTGGCACAGGCTTCAGTCAGTCCGCTCTTGGCGGACTGAACCTTCTGGATCACCGCACTCATAATAGTGCGGTGCTCCTCGTCGATGGAGGCGCCGTTAAGCACCTCCAGCAAATTGTCCGGTGCCTCCGGTTGGACGGAGGTCACCGGCTCGGTAGGCTTGCTCCTCTTGGAAGGAGGCTGCCTACCGGAGTCCGGAACCGTTGAAGGTTCCGGCGCGGTGTCCGGCTCAAGGCCGGACTCGGAGCCCTTGGGGGTTTTATCCCCTTTGCGCCTGGAGTCCGGGAGGTCGCCTTGCGGCGCCTCCAGGACCACCTCCTCCTGGCTTGGAACCTGTTGGGACAGCACCTCGGCGTCGTCCGTAGGGTGGGGGAGGTAGCGGCGGAAGTGAATTCACATCCGACGAATCCAGGGAGCCGCTCGACGACTCGTCGAGCCCGGCCTTGGGCGGACTGCATAGTCATATTCGGCGTAAGGAGGAGCTGTGCAAGAAAGGAACACTATGAATTGCTCTGGTGTCCGAATACTTACGATCTCGCCAGGGGCTTGGCCCTGTGCGGCCACTCCTCTTCGCCGTCGTCGGCGTTGGTGGAGTAGTCCGGAGGAAGGGTCTTCCCCTTCTTGGACCCTTCGGCCTCCCCAGTTGGGGCGGCCTTCCTTTTCTTCCCTCCCCCGCTGGAGGGGGAGATGTCTCTTCTTCCTCCTCGTCGTCTTCACGGGAGGAGTGCATCTTGGAGTCGTCGGATGATGAATCCGACACCTCCAGGCGCCGGGCACTCTTTCGAGTCCCCGTGGCCTTCTTCTTGGCCTTCTTCTCCGGCACCACATAGGGTGCCGGAACCAGCAGCTTCGCCAAGCGAGCGTCCGCTGGGCCTTCGGGCAAAGGAGCCGGACAGTTGATCTGTCCGGACGTCTCCTGCCAATCCTGTCAAAGGTAAGGGAGCTTAGATCCCGCATGGAATCAAACTATGAAAAACTAATACCCTGTAAAAGGTAAAAACAGCTTACCGCACTAGCGTGACGCTGCGTGCTGAATCCGCGATCCTCGGTAGCGGATGCGGGGGCCTCGGCGCCCTTGAAAAGCACCTTCCAGGCATCTTCGTACGTCGTGTCGAAGAGCCTGCTCAGAGTTCGGTGCTGCGCCGGGTCGAACTCCCACAGGTTGAAAGCCCGTTGTTGACACGGGAGGATCCGGCGGATGAGCATAACCTGGACTACGTTGACAAGTTTGAGCTTCTTGTCCACCAGGGTTTGGACGCATGTTTGGAGTCCGGTCAGCTCTCCTTTTTTACCCCACGACAGGCCCGTCTCTTTCCAGGAGGTGAGCCGCGTAGGGGGTCCGGATCGGAACTCGGGGGCTGCGACCCATTCAGGGTCGCGCGGCTCGGTGATGTAAAACCACCCCGATTGCCACCCCTTTAGGGTCTCCACGAAGGAGCCCTCGAGCCATAGGACGTTGGGCATCTTGCCCACCATGGCGCCTCCGCACTCCGCCTGGGTGCCGCGCACCACCTTCGGCTTGACATTGAAAGTCTTGAGCCATAGGCCGAAATGGGGGCGGATGCAGAGGAAAGCCTCGCACACGACGATAAACGCCGAGATGTTGAGGACAAAGTTCGGGGCCAGATCGTGGAAATCCAGGCCATAGTAGAACATGAGCCCCCGGACAAATGGGTGGAGAGGGAAGCCCAGTCCGCGGAGGAAATGGGGGAGGAACACCACCCTCTCATGGGGCCTAGGGGTGGGGATGAGCTGCCCCTCTTCGGGAAGCCGGTGCGCAATGTCGTTAGACAAGTATCCGGCCTTCCTCAGTTTTTTGATGTGTCCCTCCGTGACGGAGGAGACCATCCACTTGCCTCCCGCTCCGGACATGGCTGGAGAAGGTTGAGGTGGGGTGTGCGGACTTGGGCGCTGGAGCTCGAGTGCGCGGAAATGGATAGGCAAAGGAGGAAGAAGGCGTGGATGAAAAGGTGGATCCTTATCCCCTTATATGGGCGGACGCGACTATGCGTCCCCACCAGCCTGGTAAAACTCGCTTATCTCCCCAGCGCCGTAATCAATGGCGTGGTTGGGTTACCCACGCCGTATTGATGAGAATCCCGGAATAAGGGGACACGATCTCTGCTTTGACAAGACGTGCCAAGGAAACCGCCTCGCTAAACGCGCTGAGGTGGGACAGTAAAACGATTCGAATAAAGACTTGGCCGTGGTGTGATGTCACGCTACGGAATACGTCAGCAGATTAGATTTGTGTAAATATTATTCTCTCTATGGCAATATGTGGAAACTTATTTTGCAGAGCCGGACACTACCTTTGTGTTCAAAATCTTCTATGAAGTACTTGGAGGAGGAACCCGCCTTGCAATGCCGAAGACAATCTGCGCGCCGGACTCGTCGTCATTGAAGCCTGGTTCAGGGGCTACTGAGGGAGTCCTGGATTACGGGGTGTCCGGATAGCCGGACTATACCTTCGGCCGGACTCCTGGACTATGAAGATACAAGATTGAAGACTTCGTCCCGTGTCCAGAAGGTACTATCCTTGGCGTGGAAGGCAAGCTTGGCGATATGGATATGTAGATCTCCTACCATTGTAACCGACTCTATGTAACACTAGCCCTCTCCGGTGTCTATATAAACCGGAGGGTTTTAGTCCGTAGGACGAACGACAATCAGACCATAGGCTAGCTTCTAGGGTTTAGCCTCCTCGATCTCGTGGTAGATTTACTCTTGTACTACCCATATCATCAATATTAATCAAGCAGGAGTAGGGTTTTACCTCCATCAAGAGGGCCCGAACCTGGGTAAAAACATCGTGTCCCTTGTCTCCTGTTACCATCCGCCTAGACGCACAGTTCGGGACCCCCTACCCGAGATCCGCCGGTTTTGACACTGACACCTAGAAACATCAGGGGGAGCCACAAAACCACTTTTCCACCGCCGCAACCTTCTGTACCCGTGAGATCCCATCTGGGGGCCTTTTCCGGCGATCTGCCGGAAGGGGAATCGATCACGAAGGACTTCTACATCAACACCATAGCCTCTCCGATGAAGCGTGAGTAGTTTATCACAGACCTTCGGGTCCATAGTTATTAGCTAGATGGCTTCTTCTCTCTCTTTGATCTTCAATAGAGAGTTCACCTCGATGTTCTTGGAGATCTATTCGATGTAATACTCTTTTGCGGTGTGTTTGCCAAGATCTGATGAATTGTGGATTTATGAACTTGATTACATATGAATATTATTTGGTTCTTCTCTGAATTCTTATATGCATGATTTGATATCTTTGCAAGTCTCTTCGAATTATCGATTTAGTTTGGCCTACTAGATTGATCTTTCTTGCAATGGGAGAAGTGCTTAGCTTTGGGTTCAATCTTGTGGTGTCCTTTCCCAGTGACAGTAGGGGTAGCAAGGCACGTATTGTATTGTTGCCATCGGGGGTAAAAAGATGGGGTTTATATCATATTGCTTGAGTTTACCCCTCTACATCATGCCATCTTGCTTAATGCGTTACTCTGTTCTTATGAACTTAATACTCTAGATGCATGCTGGATAGCGGTCAATGTGTGGAGTAATAGTAGTAGATGCAAAATCGTTTCGATCTACTTGACACGGACGTGATGTCTATATTCATGATCACTGCCTTAGACATCTCCGTAACTATGCGCTTTTCTATCAATTGCTCGGCAGTAATTTGTTCACCCACCGTAATACATGCTATCCTGGGAGAAGCCACTAGTGAAACCTATGGCCCCCGGGTCTCTTTCTTATTACATTGCATCTCTTTTATTTACATCGCATCTTTTTTACTATTCTGCAATCTTTACTTTCCAATCTATACAACAAAAATACCAAAACAAATATCGTACAATCTTTATCAAATCTCACTTTTGCGAGTGATCGTGAAGGGATTGACAACCCCTTTATCACGTTGGTTGCAAGGTTCTTGATTGTTTGTGCAGGTACTAGGTGACTTGTGCGTTGTCTCTTGCTAGATTGATACCTTGGTTCTCAGAAACTAAGGGAAATACTTACGCTACTTTGTCGCATCACCCTTTCCTCTTCAAGGGAAAACCAATGCATGCTCAAGAGGTAGCAGACGTCCTCTACTTTCTTGTTGCAAGTTTTATGTGGCTGCTACGGGCTTTTAGCAAGACCCATTCTTACCTACGCATCAAAACCACAACGATTTTTCGTCAAGTGTTATGTTTTAACCTTCAACAAGGACCGGCCGTAGTCAAACTCGATTCAACTAAAGTTGGAGAAACAGACACCCGCTAGCCACCTGTGTGCAAAGCACGTCGGTAGAACCAGTCTCATGAACGCGGTCATGTAATGTCGGTCCGGGCCACTTCATCCAACAATATCGCCGAATCAATGTAAGACGTTGCTGGTAAGCAGATCGCCCACAACTCATTGTGTTCTACTCATGCATATAACATCTACGCATAGACCTGGCTCGGATGCCACTGTTGGGAACGTAGTATTTCAAATTTTTTACCTACGGTCACGTAAGATCTATTTAGGAGATGCATAGCAACAAGCGGGGAGAGTGTGTCTACGTACCCTCGTAGACCGAAAGCGGAAGCGTTTAGTAACGCGGTTGATGTAGTCAAACTTCTTCGTGATCCAACCGATCCAAGCATCGAACGTATGGCACCTCCGTTTTCAGCAGACGTTTAGAACGATGACATCCCACGAGCTCTTGATCCAGCAGATGCTCGAAGGAGAGTTTCGTCAGCACGACAGCGTGGTGACGGTGTTGTTGATGTGATCCGCGCAGGGTTTCGCCTAAGCACCACGACTATATAATCTGAGGTGTAATCCGTGGAGGGGGGCACCGCACACGGTTAATAGAAACTTGCGTGTCCTAGGTGCCCCCTCTTCTGAACAAACTTCGATCACAAAAAACACACAACTCATAATACAAATCGTCATCAAATGTTAAGCGTGCGGACCCTACGGTTCGAGAACTATGTAGACATGACCGAGACACATCTCCGGTCAATAACCAATAGCGGAACCTAGATGCTCATATTGGATCCTACATATTCTATGAAGATCTTTATCGATCAAACCGCATAACAACATATTTCATTCCCTTTGTCATCGGTATATTACTTACCCGAGATTCGATCATCGGTATCATCATACCTAGTTCAATCTCCTTACCGGCAACTCTCTTTACTCGTTTCATAATGCATCATCTCGTAACTGTAGCGACCAGACCTCAAACAGTCCAATCTCTGTGCTCCGGTGTCATCCCTGGATCAGTAATGCTGACACCACACAGTATTTGAAGGATTTATAATAGAGTAGCAATCACACACTTATTACATCGAGTGCCACAGAAGGGAACTTATTACAATAAATGTGTCTTAAGGCCATCTAATAATGATAACAGCGGAAGGCTTAGAAGAATAGTGAGTCCATCAACTCCAACGGCATCACTGAGTATAGAACCACGACCTAAAGGCACCTTAATCGTCGTCTGAAAAGTCTGCAACATCAACGTGGCATCCCAAAACGGGTCAGCACATGGAATATGCTGGCAATGTAACACATAGAGAGCAATGAAAGAAATATACTATACTACATGCATATTTGGCTGGTGGAAAGCTCCATGGTTACAGTTTTGCGAAAAGCCAATTTTTCCCTACTGCAAAGGAATAAATCTTATTTAACTATCATGGTGGTTGTTAAACATTGAGAATGGTTGACAGCATTCTCAATCCCAATTAAGCATCATCATTAAACAAAACCCAACAAAATTAATTTTAGAGTAACATGATGAGATTCACATGATAATCCAAGTACTAGATACTCAAGATGTCCATAACCGGGGACACAGCTAACCATGATTAGTTTATACACTCTGCAGAGGTTTGCGCACTTTTCCCCACAAGACTCGATCGCCTCCGTTTGATTTCTCGCACTACATGGTGTTTGAGAAACGGATGACCGAGACACAGTATTTAAGAAACATTAACTCTTTACTCTGGGTGGACAGTTACACCTACTTTCCCCTACATCTGCTAGCCCACCACTGTAAGAGTTCGCATGACTTAATCAACTATGCTAGATCCCATAGTAGCTTGTGGCTGCACACGGAAGTTTCTAGCATGAATAATCTCATGATCCCTTTGAGCCTGGGTGGCGGTCCAAAAGAAAAACAGGCAATCGCTGGAATACCCAGGTGCCTCAATCCACCCAGATGTGTATTTCAGTTGCCACCTTAGATAAACCATTAATTTAACAATCTCACATCTTTCATGGATTTCACTCACCCACTCCACGTCTACTAGCATAGCATGGCATAATAAGCAAACGTAGAAGTAACTCCCAAAGGTTTGATAATAAACAAGTAATAGGTACTACCTCAACTACTTCCCAAACCCACAATTTAATTAGATCCTAACCATGCAATGTGTGAGGATTGATCTAATGCAATAAAGTTGGGTAGTAGGAGGTATGTGTAAGTGCATCTAGTGCCACCCCTAGTTGGTTTTGGAGTATTGACGACAAACCTAGTTGAGGGACTAATGTGTTTGTGAGAATTGCAGGAAAACACAGGTAGAAGTCCCTCATTGATTCGGTTTTATTACCAGAGATGACCCCTAAAAATGTATGAAGACATTGAAGACAAAGGTTGTTTATGAAGATATTCACATTGAAGACTATGACAGAAGAAGACACATTATGAAGCCTATGTAGCTCGAAGACCTAGATCTTTCGTAGTTCTTCTTCTTTTGTGTTGAGTCATAGGAACCACCGTACTGTTAAGTGGGGTCCAGGAGAACCAGTCAGAATGACTGAAGTGATGCCTAAATCAAAAACCTATGTCTTCGAGCGAAGACAATGAGAGCGAATCTTGTCCAGAGCCGGACAAGTTAGCTTTGCTTGTAGCCCAAGCAAAGTTGCCATGAGAGTTTGAAATCTGACCGTTGAGACACGTGTCAGTTCCTTAGTGACCCAGGGTCATTTCGGACAAATCAGGTTGGGTTGCCAAGTGGCTATAAATAGCCCACCCCCACAACCATAAACGGTTGGCTGCTCAGATTTCAGTGCACGGCTTTTGTCATTTGAGAGCAACCCACCTCGAAGCCTTTGAGAGAATTTCTAGTGAGGAGAAAAGCCCTAACCAACCAGAGCCAGAGCAAATTGGGCATCACCTAAGTCTTCTTGTCTGTGTGATCTGAAGACTTATTACACTTGAGGACTGTGAATCCTCCAGACGGTTAGGCATCACGTTCAGAGCATCCAAGAGACATTGTGGATTGCCAGTGAACGATGTTTGTGAAGGTTTGGGAGTCTACCTTGAAGACTTACCAAAGTGATTGGGCGAGGACTAAGTGACCTTAGCTCAAGGAGAATACGGTGAGGACTTGGTGTCCTGAACTGTGTGTTCAGGACTGGGTGTCCGGGACTGTGTGTCCTAAGGTTTAAATACCTAGCCGCTCCAACCAAACATACAATTGTCACAGCAACTGGAACTGGTCCAACATATCATTGTCTTCAACAAGTCACTGGTTTCATCTTCACTTCTTTTTCTTATTGTTACACATTGTGAAGCCATTGCTTGATTGCTTTATCTTTTGTCTTCACAACGTGAATGTATGAACTTTGTGGCTTCATAACTTCTTCCTACCTGATCCTTATTACACTGAAGCTGTTTGTCATTGTGCTTTCACTCTATTGAATACATGACCATGGCTGGCCTAGTGTAATCTAACTTCCGCTGCATAGTAATAGGCATAATCTTCACTGTTTGTCTTCATAACTCTCACGTTTTGAAGACTTTCATAAAAATCGCCTATTCACCCCCCCTCTAGTCGATATAACGCACTTTCAATTGGTATCAGAGCAAGGTGCTCCCTTGTTCTGTGTGATTTGGTTTAACCACCTGGAGTTTTAGCTATGTCGACTGCAGGGATAATCAAAGTCTTCGCTGCATGCCCCGTCTTCATTGGAACTGAATATCCCTACTGGAAGAATAAGATGCGCATGCATCTTGAAGCCATTGACGTCGATCTATGGTATGTCGTCGAGAACGGCGTTCCCAAGGCTGGAGAAGGTGTCACTGCTGCTGATGTCAAGAAGTTCACTCAACTGGACTCTACCGCCAAAAATATCATCTGTGGCCATCTGACAAAAGGACAGTATGGCCGTGTGAGTGCCTTGAAGACATCCAAGCTGGTCTGGGACTGGCTCTCCAAGGTCAATGAAGGCGTCTCAACCCAGAGAGATCAAAGAATCAGTGTCCTTTGCAACCTCTTCAACCGCTTCAAGCAAATGACAATGAGAATGTCTAGCACACATTTGACCGGCTCACTGACATCACAAATGAGCTTCAAGCCCTCGGCGCCACTGAGATCACCAAACATGAAATCGTCAAGACGCTGCTGAGATCACTTGATAGTTCGTTTGACATCCTGGCCCTGATGATTCAAGAACGTCCTGATTTCAAGACACTCGATCCGTCTGACATACTTGAGAGGCTCAACACACATGAGTTTCAGCTTTCTGAGAAAAGAGATATCTATGGTCCAAACTATGGGCGAACTCGTGCCTTGAAGGCAAAAGCTGTTTCCTCATCCGAAGAAGAATCTGACTACAGTTCTGATGATCCTGAAGACATTGGAAGAGAACTTGCAATGCTAGTGAAGAAGTTCCAAAAATTCACCAAGAAGAAAGGCTTAGAAAATCTTCACGATCAAGCTCAAGGAATGATGAAGCTTCTGCTCATGACTACAAGAAGAAAACATGTCACAAGTGCAAGAAAAATAGACACTTCATCTCTGAGTGTCCACAGTGGGACAATGAGAACAGAAGGAAGAAGAAGAGCAAGGAATATGATTCTGACGACAAGAAGAAGAAGAAATACTCAAAGTCTTCTTCCAAGTCTTCCTCAAAGTCTTCATCACACAAAAAGAGCTCATCTGGCAAGGCACGTGCGTTTGTTGGCAAGGAGATGGATTCAGAGGAGGAGTCCGCATCTGAGGAGGCAGAGGTGGTGTCTGAGGAGGAGTCTGATTCTGGCATTGCGAGTCTGGCTACAGCATACGTCGCCAAGTCCATCTTCAACACTGAAGACAATGACTGCATCACCGACACCGACGCAAATGAAAATAACGACTCCACTCCTACCTACTGCTTCATGGCACGTGGTGCCAAGGTAAACACACGCACTACTCACTATCAAACATCTAGTGACGATGACTCTGGCTGTGATTCAAAACCCAGCTACAAAACACTTGCTAAAATTGCAACTGAACAACAGAAAGCTATGGAACATATTCAAAAACTGTTAGACAGAAGCGATGATCTGTTGGGTGCTGAAATGACTCGATCTGAATCCTTAATTGAAGACATAAAAAACCTTCACGTTAAGTATCAGGAACTTGAAGATCGTCTTGATACTCTCTCAACAACTCATGAAAAGCTTTCCTATGATTATCTTCAAAGGAAGCAAGAACTTGAGAAATTGAGAGCGGCTCATGAAGATCTTCAAAAGGAAAACGAGTCACTTCGCGCTGAACAGATCAGTCCCGCTCAAGAAGGATTTGAACCACCATGTCTTAAATGCATTGAGCGTGATAATGCTACTTCTGTTGCTGAATGTTCCACTGCTACAGCTATTGCAATATCTTCAACTGTTGATGTGGTAACTAACCCCTCTGCTGAGGGTACCACTGCTATTGCTGATGAGAATGCTAGGTTGAAGACATTGCTTGAAACAGGGATGTACAAAAGTCTTAAAGGACATCAGACATTATGTGATGTCCTCAAGAAGCAGATTCTGAATCGAAACCCTAGGAAAGAGGGTGTTGGGTTCGTGAGGAAAATAAATGCAGATGGCTCTTACTGGAAACCTGAGCAGTACCCCAAAACCACATGGGTTGCTGCAAAGGAACTTTCAGCAGATCCATCCAATTTATCTGGCTTCACTTGTGCTAACCCCATTAACATTGATGAATCCTTTGATGCAAACTATAAACTGTTTAAGAATCAGAATGGTGAAGTGTTTGCCAGGTACATTGGTACTAACTGCAGGAATGGACCGCCTATGAAGAAGATCTGGGTTCCGAAAAAGTGTCTGGAAAATCTTCCTGTTAATGTCTTCATGACACCTCACTTAAAGAAGACAAACCTCAGACCAAAGGCTTCATATGGTCCAAAGGCTTCATACAAACAGAGGACTCACCTGAGTCACACTAACACAAATGTTTTGCAGGGAAATGATACTCAGGCATATGAATATGAGAACGGTTCTTCGAATCGTCATGTTCATATGACCAAAAATTATTCTGCTTATTCCTACGAGTATTATTGTCCACCTGCTAGACTGTTTGCTAAGGCTTCAAAGCCAAAATTCTCAGATGCTGCACTTAGACTTATTGCTTCTAAGCCACCCTTGAAGATGTGGGTGGTTAAGAAAGCTTAACTCTCTTTTGCAGGGAAAGGTCTCCAGCAGAAAAACAAAATCTTCTGACGCTATTGCTGGGGACCTTAAAAATCTTGTGGGGCGCAAGATAAAATGCCCAAATGGCATCGTTGTATACCTCGTTCCTGAATCACATGCTACTTTCCCTATTAGTTCTAATCTGGATCTAAGTTTTCATAACCCACTGGTTCGTCAAATGTTTATGCTTCACAATTCTCTTCGTGAAGCCTATCCCCCTAACTGCACTGTAGGGTACGACACCAGCGACTTCAAAGTCTTCAGAATGGATTACTGACAGTGGGTGTACAAATCACATGACTGGCAAAAGAAGCCTTCTTATGGACTCAACTTTACGTCCATCCGATAAGAGCCACATCACATTTGCTGACACTGGTAAAAGTAAGGTATTGGGTCTAGGTAGAGTTGCAATCTCAAAGGATCAACACATGGATAAAGTCATGCTTGTTGAATCCCTTGGCTTCAACTTAATGTCTGTCTCAGTGCTTTGCGATTTGTATATGATTGTAATGTTTGGAAAATATCGTTGCCTGGTACTAATGGAATCTGACAAGTCTCTAGTGTTTGAAGGGTATTGGAAAGGTGATTTGTACATGGTAGATTTCTCAGCAGGACCACAATTTGCAGTATGTCTTCTTGCAAAAGCTTCAGAATGCTGGCTTTGGCATCGGAGGCTTGGGCATGCTGGCATGAGGAACCTCCACACCCTTGCGAAGAAGAAGCATGTCATAGGCATTGAGGGCGTCAAGTTCAAGAAAGATCACTTATGCGGTGCCTGTGAAGCAGGGAAGACGACTGTAACGCCCTCGATGCGGCTATATCTCCCACGTGTCGAAGCACGACTTAGAGGCATAACCGCATTGAAAGCAATGTCGCAAGTGAGGTAATCTTCACACAACCCATGTAATACATAAGGGAAAGAGATACATAGTTGGCTTACAATCGCCACTTCACACAATTACATGAATAAAGCATTACATCATCCAGATACAATCAAGGTCCGACTACGGAACCAAAATAAAAGAAGAACCCCAAATGCGACAAAGGTCCCCGATCGACCCCAACTGGGCTCCACTACTGATCAACTAGAACGAAACAACACAAAGGGCAAGATCTTCATCGAGCTCCTCCTTAAGCTTGGTTGTGTCATCTGCACGGACTCAACGGCACCTGCAAGCTGGTTTTTGAAGTATCTGTGAGCCACAGGGACTCAGCAATCTCGCACCCGCGAGATCAAGACTATTTAAGCTTATAGGAAGGATGGAGTAATGAGGTGGAGCTGCAGCAAGCGACTAGCATATATGGTGGCTAAGATACGCAAATGAGAGCGAGAAGAGAAGGCAAAGCACGGTCGATAAAAGTATGATCAAGAAGTGATCCTATAGCAACCTACGTCAAGCATAACTCCAACACCGTGTTCACTTCCCGGACTCCGCCGGAAAGAGACCATCACGGTTACACACACGGTTGATGTATTTTAATTAAGGTCAACTTTGGGTTTTCTACAACCGGACGTTAACAAATTCCCATCTGCCCATAACCGCGGGCACGACTTTCGAAAGTTCAAATCCCTGCAGGGTGTCCCAACTTAGCCCATCACAAGCTCTCACGGTCAACGAAGGAATAGACCTCCACCCGAGACATTCCGATCAGACTCGGTATCCCGGTACAATAAGACATTTCGACAGGGTAAAACTAAACCAGCAACACCGCCCGAATGTGCCGACAAATCCTGATAGGAGCTGCACATATCTCTTTCTCAGGGCACACTCAGATGAGCGCTCCATACAACTAAAACCAAACCTCGAGTTTCCCCGAGGGGGCGCTGCACAGGACTCTAGTTTGGACCAACACTCAGAGGAGCACTGGCCCGGGGGGTAAAATAATGATGACCCTCAGGAGCGCGACTCCCAAGGGAAAAGAAAAGGCTAGGTGGCAAATGGTAAAACCAATGTTGGGCATTGCTGGAAGAGCTTTACTTAAGGCGAACTGTCAAGGGGTTCCCATAATAGCCCAACCGCGTAAGGAACGCAAAATCCGGGAACATAACACCGATATGACGGAAACTAGGGCGGCAAGAGTGGAACAAAACACCAGGCATAAGGCCGGGCCTTCCACCCTTTACCAGTATATAGATGCACTAATTAAATAAGATATATTGTGATATCCCAACAAGTAAACAAATGTCCCAACAAGGAACAACATCTCCATGTTCCAACAAGGAACAAACTTCAATCTTCACCTGCAACTAACAACGCTATAAGAGGGGCTGAGCAAAGCGGTAACATAGCCAATCAACGGTTTGCTAGGATATGGTGGGTTAGAGGTTTGACATGGCAATTTGGGAGGCTGACAAGCAAATGGTAGGCATCGTAGCATTGGCATAGCAAGAGCGAGCAAACTAGCATAGCAAAGATAGTAGTGATTTCGAGGGTATGATCATCTTGCCTGAAATCCCGCAATGAAGAAGAAAGAGTCCATGAAGAAGACAAACGGCCGTAGACGAACGAATCCTCACAACTCCGGAACGAAACCGAAGCTAACGAGAGAAGCAACCCGGAAAGAAACAAACAACATGGTAAACAACCAGCACATCAACATGGCATGATGCACAATCAAGTATGATGCATGTCCGGTTTAATGAGGCATGGCATGGCAAAGTGCACAAACAATCCTACAAATTAAATGGAGCTCAATATGCAACTGCATATTGACGAAACACCACGATAAGTTATTTAGTTAGATACCATTTATGTACCCAACAATATTAAATGTTGTTAAGCATGGCAAGAGGGTGAAGCAAATGAAAACTACCTATCTAGTCAAGGTTAAATGAGGCCGGAAGCAACAAACAACAATTCCGGAGAATCCCCATATCATATTTATGGATTAGGTACTGTTCTGCCCTAAACACAATTTTAGAGTTGCTAAACATGCAAAGTAAGTACACCATGTTAAACTAGGCAAAATTCTACCCCATTTACATATAAAGTTTATTTAATTCCGAGCTACGGTTAAATAGTTATGAATTAAATCATTTTAACATGGCATAGGAGCAAATTAATGCAAACAGCATTTTTAACATTTTAAATATGGATGAAAGTTGGATATTATTAATCTACACAAAATTCTGAGCAAGTTTCATATATAAAACATTTTAATCCGATGCACGGTTTGTGAGTTATTAAATGCATGAACTAGGGGGACTAAACTGCAAAACTGCTGTCTCAGGATAATTGGACAAATTGTCCAGACGCTAAAAAAAAATGCATCGGGCCGAATCTGAGGAAGCCCAACAGCGAGGAAGAGAAAAGAGGAGGGGCGTTGGGGTAGGCTCACCCTTGGGCCTGGCCCGGTCGAAGGGAGAGGCAGGCCAGCTGGGCTGGCGCGGTGCGGAGGAGGTGGCCCACTCGGGCGCGGGCGATCTGGGCCTGGAGGCGCGGGAGGCTGGACCGCGGGGAGCTGGGCCTTCGCGGGGGCGCGGGCGAGCTGGTGTGGTGCGGAGGCCCACGAGAAGGGGCTCGTCTCCCTCGATCCCGATCGGATCGGGGAGGCAGGGGCGGCGGCGCCCGATGGTGAAGCCGGCGAGGGACGGCGGGGCTTCCCCGGTTGCGGCACGGGAAGCAGCGGGGATGGGGAGAGGCGGATCCGACGAGGGAAGGCCCGGATCCGGCGACGACGCGGCAAGACGGGGCCGGCGGGGAGCTGGGTAGGTGGCGGCACGGGAGAAGTACGGCGGGGTCGAAGCGCGGTGGAGACAGGCGGCGGGCGGCGGACGGCGTCGGGGAGGACGAAGGCGGCGCCTGTGTGGAGGAGAGGGGCGGCGGAGCTGATGTGGCTCGCCCCCATTGGTCGGAGGGACATGGCAGCGGGCGGCGGACATTGTCCGGGCGCGGGGTGGACGCGTCCGGCGGCGCGGAGAGGCTGAAGTTAGGGTTTCATCCGCGAAATGATCCGAAATTTCGGGGAGGGGTGCTTTTTTATAGGTAGAGGGAGCTAGGAAGCTCCAAATGAGATGCGGTTTTCGGCCACGCGATCGTGATCGAACGACCGAGATGATGGAACAGAGTTATGTGGGTTTTGGGCCAAAATGGAAGGGTGTTGGGCTGCAACACACACGAGGCCTTCTCGGTCCCTCGGTTAACCGTTGGAGTATCAAACGAAGTCCAAATGGTACGAAACTTGACAGGCGGTCTACCGGTAGTAAACCAAGGCCGCTTGACAAGTCTCGGTCCAATCCGGAAATGTTTAATCCCCACACAAGAAAGAAAGGTAGAAAGATCACCGGAGGAGAACGAAGCGCCGGATTGCAAAACGGACAACGGGGAAAATGCTCGGATGCATGAGACGAACACGTATGCAAATGCAATGCACATGACGACATGATATGAGATGCATGACACGCAAGCAATGACAACGCAACAACAGCGAATAACTGCACGACACCTGGCACATCGGTCTCGGGGCGTTACAACACTCCACCACTACGAGAGGATCTCGTCCCGAGATCTAGAATGGCACCGGAGGGAAAACGGAAGAGAAAAAGAAAGGTAAAACTAAGTTGCTTCTTTGACCAACGAGTGAAACCATGAACCTTGAGAGGTTGAGCAATTTAAAAGAAAGAGCACAACTGAGAAGAACGACATTGCAAACAATCCGTTAGAAAAAAAAAGGAACAAGGAACATTACGAGAACTTGAAGGTTGCAAAGACATGAATCAAGAGTTTAATGGACAAGATAGAATTCGAAACCACTCCGATTAAAACAAGATGAGAGGGGAAGAATTCGGGCAGTACTCCGGTTGAACATGGAAGGAATAGAACATGAACTTGAGAAGATGGGATGTTACTTGATGAAATCAACAACACACTGCCTCTAGAACTATTGAAAGAATGGCACAATGGGTAAGAAGGATTTCAGACAGCTCTCCAGTTGAGGAAGGAGGGAAAACTTGATAAGATTAGAGAACTCGAATGAAAACACGACACTCCGGTTAAATGGATAAGCAAGAAAAGAACACGATCCTCACGAATCGAGATGGTGAGTGAAAAGAGCAACGTCACAATGCCTCCGGAAGAAAGAATAGAAGATAGGTCATTGGAATAACAGAATGGAGGGGGAAATGGCAACTTCTGCCACAATTGAGCTTGGAAAGCACCCTTCCAAGAAGGTTACAACAGGGTTGTTGGGAAAAACCCAACAACGAAATGAATAAGCTTGTAGTGGGCTTATGGAAAACATCTCAAAATTATGAGGTGACAACCGGCCACTAACGGAAACGATTGCTAGCTTTAGATCGACAAAGAGATGAACACTTCTTCCACCAAGATGATAAAGAGATAACTTGGATCATTGGCAAGCACCACAAATAGCAACATTCCCAATGGAAGGCTTTTAGGTGAAATATGACACAAGATAACTCCAACAACGAGGTTGATGGATTTAAAAATAACTCATTCTTAACAACATGTGAATCATGGAACATGAACTCAAATTATCAAGAATGACATAATACCACCTCCAAAATATGGTAGAAAGAATTGCACTCAGGATTACCATATGAAGAAAGCTTGAGCTCCTTAGGAAAGAATCTCGATGAAAACTTTGAGAAGGGAATTAAATCCTTGATGAACCATCATGTAGAACCTCCATGAAGAACTCCGGTAAACAAAAGGAATGAACAGAAAGAGAAATTGAAAACACAAGGTGAATCCTTGCAATGATTTAGATGGATCTCCGTGATAATTAGAGCTTGGAACTCCGGGAAAAAGAGAAGATGAAACAAATGAAACCGAGAATTTGAAGGGCCTCCGGAATAAAGAATTAATCACTTGGATGAACAAGAATAAGAATTATGTTATGCTTATCCTTCACCAATTAAATTGATGACAATCAACGGATTTGGCTTACTACTTATTCTCGTAGAAAGGATTAAAAGAGATATATCAAAACTTGAGAAGGTCTTCAACGAACCACCGGTAGAATTGAAATAACAAATACATAGATATGATACACGAAGGAAGAAAACTCTTGAATGAACCATAGGAAGAATTGAAATTGAACGTAGCAAATGCACAAATCACCGGAAAGAATTGCAAAATGAATGAAGATACTTTAGGGTATTTAGATACATGAGAACGAAGAGATCAAGAACTGATTAGAGGATATTCGATTGATGCACCGGCAAGATAGGAGAATGATAACTGACAGCTGAGAATGAATAAACCTGAATGGATGGACTCCGGATGACAAACTGAGAAGACTCTTAAATTGCTCCGGAAGGGTGAAAAGAATTCTCACAATCAAAACAATTATGAGAGGATGGCAACCAGCTAGAACCCCGAATCTTGAAGAGAATGGAGCAAGATTAAAGAGAAACTCTTCTTCGGTCTTCAAATGATGAGAATGACGACGAGAAACACTACCAATAATTATTTAGGCACTCTGGAAGTATCAAAAGCGCAGAGGTTGAGGTAACGATGAAAAGAATTTGAAAGATCTTGGAGAAATACATTTGACAGATGATAATCATTCTTACGTCAAACTTAGAGAAGAATTTAGGATAGCTCTGGGAAAATAGAAGAGTCAGGTAAGATCCTGGGAAAAGACCTGTGGGTTAGAGCCCACTCAAAAGAACACCGTTGAAAAGATTTAAAAGAGATGTTGCACCGGTTGAATTAAATGACTTGAATGAGATACCAATCTCGAAAGAGCTTGAACGAATGCAGAGTGGAAACACGAATCTTCGAGATATCTTGAGCACTCCGGAATAACAAATAGCGAGAAGTAAAATGATAATGAGGTGCACCGGTATGAGAAGACATTGAAATGCGGAAAAAGGTATGATCAACAAAACTTGACTTGAATCCACCGGAGAAGAGAAAGGAATGAGGAATGACGAACTAGTAGAACATCTTCTTGAGAACCACCGGGTAAGAACATTGACGGAAAAGAATGGAGAAACTTCACAAAAATAAAAGGATACTTGGTAAAGAAATCTTAGTCCTTGAGGAAAAAGGGTGGGTGGGCGGGAAAAAACAAAGGCAACTTGGAGACGGATGAAACAACCACCGTGGAGAAGAAACTGATCATTGATCTTTCGGGAGTTCAAATGATCGTGTCCACTTGAAGAGAAGCACACCGGTTAAAAAGGATTGACATGACAATCTCGATTATCAAGAAGGATTAGTATTCACATCGGAGTATGAGAACACCATTTCGGAAAGGTATGGAATCAACACTTGACATTGAAGCAACTCGAATACCACAACTCAAAACAAAAACAAAGGACTGGCTTGCAGAATAAGCCGGAACAAACATATGATAGAGATTTCGTCCGAAGTTTTCGTGGTGGGGCCTACACGGGCTCGATCGTACAGCACCATCATGTACAAGGCAGTGCACATGACATACGAAGCGTCCCCGAGTCAACATAGCCAAGGACTCTTTAAGACACAACGAGACCACTATAAAATCGACCGTGAATAGGCGGACCACTAGACGTCGAACCCCAATTTCATATCATACATCTGTCGGAAGGATATCCTAAGAGCTACTTGAATTCCCACCTATGAAACTCCCGAAATTTTCTGGTTATGCAATCAGGTGTTGGGGATACAGGGGAAGCATAATATCTCACCCAAACTAGCAAATCCTACATCCAGTTGTATCCATCCTTCAACACATAACCAAGAATCCTTCGGAAATCATCTACCTCAACCTTCGAAAAGCATCCGTTATACAAGTTATGGCGATACTCCCGAACTCCCGCCCCAGTACTGGGTGGCGTCGAGGTTATCTCACCAACGAACTGCATAAAAGAGATTTTCGATGTCGGCGTACTAGACTCAGGTATACCAGAATTGCAACGATAAAATTATGATGACAACACCTCAGAGCTCAACTCCCCGGGACACTTCCACAAAACCCCTGACAGGAGGCACCAAGACAATGTTCTCATCATAAAACCATCGGAACGATTCCAAGATACCCGCGTGATCCTAAATTTTTTTTAGTGAAATTTGAGAAGAGAAGAGTCAAAACTCTACGTCAGGATGCCTTACCAGAGCGATGAGGAGACTGGGAAGTAAAAAGAATTCCTAAGCTCTCCGATATATAATTCCTAAGGACTCAAAACATTTTTCTAGACACAACTCGGCCGCTAAAAACGATCAAGCAGTGGGGCTCCTAAGGTCGGGGAAGGCTCTGATACCAACTTGTAACGCCCTCGAAGCGGCTATATCTCCCACGTGTCGAAGCACGACTTAGAGGCATAACCGCATTGAAAGCAATGTCGCAAGTGAGGTAATCTTCACACAACCCATGTAATACATAAGGGAAAGAGATACATAGTTGGCTTACAATCGCCACTTCACACAATTACATGAATAAAGCATTACATCATCCAGATACAATCAAGGTCCGACTACGGAACCAAAATAAAAGAAGAACCCCAAATGCGACAAAGGTCCCCGATCGACCCCAACTGGGCTCCACTACTGATCAACTAGAACGAAACAACACAAAGGGCAAGATCTTCATCGAGCTCCTCCTTAAGCTTGGTTGCGTCATCTGCACGGACTCAACGGCACCTGCAAGCTAGTTTTTGAAGTATCTGTGAGCCACAGGGACTCAGAAATCTCGCACCCGCGAGATCAAGACTATTTAAGCTTATAGGAAGGATGGAGTAATGAGGTGGAGCTGCAGCAAGCGACTAGCATATATGGTGGCTAACATACGCAAATGAGAGCGAGAAGAGAAGGCAAAGCATGGTCGATAAAAGTATGATCAAGAAGTGATCCTATAGCAACCTACGTCAAGCATAACTCCAACACCGTGTTCACTTCCCGGACTCCGCCGGAAAGAGACCATCACGGTTACACACACGGTTGATGTATTTTAATTAAGGTCAACTTCGGGTTTTCTACAACCGGACGTTAACAAATTCCCATCTGCCCATTACCGCGGGCACGGCTTTCGAAAGTTCAAATCCCTGCAGGGTGTCCCAACTTAGCCCATCACAAGCTCTCACGGTCAACGAAGGAATAGACCTCCACCCGAGACATTCCGATCAGACTCGGTATCCCAGTACAACAAGACACTTCGACAGGGTAAAACTAAACTAGCAACACCGCCCGGATGTGCCGACAAATCCCGATAGGAGCTGCACATATCTCTTTCTCAGGGCACACTCAGATGAGCGCTCCATACAACTAAAACCAAACCTCGAGTTTCCCTGAGGGGGCGCTGCACAGGACTCTAGTTTGGACCAACACTCAGAGGAGCACTGGCCCGGGGGGTAAAATAATGATGACCCTCAGGAGCGCGACTCCCAAGGGAAAAGAAAAGGCTAGGTGGCAAATGGTAAAACCAATGTTGGGCATTGCTGGAAGAGCTTTACTTAAGGCGAACTGTCAAGGGGTTCCCATAATAGCCCAACCGCGTAAGGAACGCAAAATCCGGGAACATAACACCGATATGACAGAAACTAGGGCGGCAAGAGTGGAACAAAACACCAGGCATAAGGCCGAGCCTTCCACCCTTTACCAGTATATAGATGCACTAATTAAATAAGATATATTGTGATATCCCAACAAGTAAACAAATGTCCCAACAAGGAACAACATCTCCATGTTCCAACAAGGAACAAACTTCAATCTTCACCTTCAACTAACAACGCTATAAGAGGGGCTGAGCAAAGCGGTAACATAGCCAATCAACGGTTTGCTAGGACATGGTGGGTTAGAGGTTTGACATGGCAATTTGGGAGGCTGACAAGCAAATGGTAGGCATCGTAGCATTGGCATAGCAAGAGCGAGCAAACTAGCATAGCAAAGATAGTAGTGATTTCGAGGGTATGATCATCTTGCCTGAAATCCCGCAAGGAAGAAGAAAGAGTCCATGAAGAAGACAAACGGTCGTAGACGAATGAATCCTCACAACTCCGGAACGAAACCGAAGCTAACGAGAGAAGCAACCCGGAAAGAAACAAACAACATGGTAAACAACCAGCACATCAACATGGCATGATGCACAATCAAGTATGATGCATGTCCGGTTTAATGAGGCATGGCATGGCAAAGTGCACAAACAATCCTACAAATTAAATGGAGCTCAATATGCAACTGCATATTGACGAAACACCACGATAAGTTATTTTGTTAGATCCCATTTATGTACCCAACAATATTAAATGTTGTTAAGCATGGCAAGAGGGTGAAGCAAATGAAAACTACCTATCTAGTCAAGGTTAAATGAGGCCGGAAGCAACAAACAACAATTCCGGAGAATCCCCATATCATATTTATGGATTAGGTACTGTTCTGCCCTAAACACAATTTTAGAGTTGCTAAACATGCAAAGTAAGTACACCATGTTAAACTAGGCAAAATTCTACCCCATTTACATATAAAGTTTATTTAATTCCGAGCTACGGTTAAATAGTTATGAATTAAATCATTTTAACATGGCATAGGAGCAAATTAATGCAAACAGCATTTTTAACATTTTAAATATGGATGAAAGTTGGATATTATTAATCTACACAAAATTCTGAGCAAGTTTCATATATAAAACATTTTAATCCGATGCACGGTTTGTGAGTTATTAAATGCATGAACTAGGGGGACTAAACTGCAAAACTGCTGTCTCAGGATAATTGGACAAATTGTCCAGACGCTGAAAAAAAAATGCATCGGGCCGAATCTGAGGAAGCCCAACAGCGAGGAAGAGAAAAGAGGAGGGGCGCTGGGGTCGGCTCACCCTTGGGCCTGGCCCGGTCGGAGGGAGAGGCAGGCCAGCTGGGCTGGCGCGGTGCGGAGGAGGTGGCCCACTCGGGCGCGGGCGATCTGGGCCTGGAGGCGCGGGAGGCTGGACCGCGGGGAGCTGGGCCTTCGCGGGGGCGCGGGCGAGCTGGGCTGGTGCGGAGGCCCACGAGGAGGGGCTCGTCTCCCTCGATCCCGATCGGATCGGGGAGGCAGGGGCGGCGGCGCCCGATGGTGAAGCCGGTGAGGGACGGCGGGGCTTCCCCGGTTGCGGCACGGGAAGCAGCGGGGATGGGGAGAGGCGGATCCGACGAGGGAAGGCCCGGATCCGGCGACGACGCGGCAATACGGGGCCGGCGGGGAGCTGGGTAGGTGGCGGCATGGGAGAAGTACGGCGGGGTCGAAGCGCGATGGAGACAGGCGGCGGGCGGCGGACGGCGTCGGGGAGGACGAAGGCGGCGCCTGTGTGGAGGAGAGGGGCGGCGGAGCTGACGTCGCTCGCCCCCATTGGTCGGAGGGACGTGGCAGCGGGCGGCGGACATTGTCCGGGCGCGGGGTGGACGCGTCCGGCGGCGCGGAGAGGCTGAAGTTAGGGTTTCATCCGCGAAATGATCCGAAATTTCGGGGAGGGGTGCTTTTTTATAGGTAGAGGGAGCTAGGAAGCTCCAAATGAGGTGCGGTTTTCGGCCACGCGATCGTGATCGAACGACCGAGATGATGGAACAGAGTTATGTGGGTTTTGGGCCAAAATGGAAGGGTGTTGGGCTGCAAAACACACGAGGCCTTCTCGGTCCCTCGGTTAACCGTTGGAGTATCAAACGAAGTCCAAATGGTACGAAACTTGACAGGCGGTCTACCGGTAGTAAACCAAGGCCGCTTGACAAGTCTCGGTCCAATCCGGAAATGTTTAATCCCCACACAAGAAAGAAAGGTAGAAATGATCACCGGAGGAGAACGAAGCGCCGGATTGCAAAACGGACAACGGGGAAAATGCTCGGATGCATGAGACGAACACGTATGCAAATGCAATGCACATGACGACATGATATGAGATGCATGACACGCAAGCAATGACAACGCAACAACAGCGAATAACTTCACGACACCTGGCACATCGGTCTCGGGGCGTTACAATGACAAGGGCAAAACATCCTTCGAAGACAATCATGACTACTACTCAACCCTTCGAACTGCTCCACATGGATCTTTTCGGTCCCACTCACTACTCAACCTTTGCTACTACTGCTTGCCTCTATGGCTTCGTGATTGTTGATGATTACTCTAGATATACTTGGGTGCACATAATCCTTTACAAGACTGAAGTGCATGATGTCTTCAAACGCTTCGCCAATCGAGCTATGAACAATTTTGGCGCCAAGATAAAGCACATAAGAAGTGACAATGGCACTGAATTCAAGAACACTGGCCTTGACACATATCTTGATACCTTGGGCATCACACATGAATTCTCAGCTCCGTACACGCCACAGCAGAATGGCGTCATCGAACGCAAGAACAGAACACTCATTGAGATGGCCAGAACAATGCTAGATGAATACAAGACTCCAAGAAAATTCTGGACTGAAGCCATTGACGCTGCATGCCATACAATCAATCGTGTTTATCTTCACAAGCTTCTGAACAAGACATCTTATGAACTCCTAACTGGCAAGAAGCCAAATGTCAGTTACTTCAGAGTATTTGGCGCAAAGTGCTGGATCAAGGACCCACACCACACCTCAAAGTTTGCACCAAAAGCACATGAGGGCTTTATGCTAGGATATGGAAAGGATTCACACTCCTATAGAGTCTTCAATCTCTTCCGTTACAAAGTGGTTGAAACAGTGGATGTGCGGTTTGATGAGACAAATGGTTCACAAAGAGAGCAACTGCCAAATGTGCTAGATGAAGTTCTAGCTAGTGAATCAATCAAGCTAATGGGAACTAGAGAGATTATACCTTCTAAAGTTCATCCTGAAGAAGAACTTATCATCTCAGCACCTGATCAACATGAAGACAATGCTCAGCCTGAAGACATTCCTCCCAACAACAACGCAGATCAGCAAGAGCAAAGTCTTCGCCCTGTACATCCTCGTGTTGCAAATGAAGTGCAGATTGACAGAATAATTGACAGCATCAATGCACCTGGTCCACTCACTCGTTCAATGGCAACTCAGCTAGCAAACTTCTGTGGGCACTTCGCATTCGTCTCAATATCAGAACCCAAGAAAGTTGAAGAAGCCTTCATGGAACCTGGATGGATTCAAGCTATGCAAGAAGAGCTTCAACAGTTTGAGCTGAATAATGTATGGGAACTGGTTAAGCGTCCTGATCCACGGAAGCACAACATAATAGGCACCAAATGGATATACCGCAACAAGCAAGATGAGCATGGTCAAGTTGTCAGAAACAAAGCTCGTCTCATTGCTCAAGGATATACTCAAGTGGAGGGCATTGACTTCGATGAAACATTTGCTCCTGTGGCAAGGCTTGAAGCTATACGCATACTGCTGGCTTATGCAAATCATCATAACATACTTCTATATCAAATGGATGTGAAAAGTGCCTTTCTCAATGGCAAGATTGAAGAAGAAGTGTATGTTGCACAACCGCCTGGCTTTGAAAATCCAAAACATCCTGACATGGTATACAAGCTCAACAAGGCACTGTATGGCCTCAAACAAGCCCCTAGGGCCTGGTATGACACACTCAGGTACTTCCTGAAGAGCAAAGGCTTCATACCTGGTTCCCTGGATCCCACTCTTTTCATGAAGACATATGATGGTGAACTGTTTGTGTGCCAAATATATGTGGATGACATTATCTTCGGCTGTACCAATCAGAAGTACAGTGAAGAGTTCGGATATATGATGCAAGAGCAATATCAGATGTCCATGATGGGGGAACTGAAGTTCTTCCTTGGTCTTCAAATACGACAACAACGCAATGGCATCTTCATATCTCAAGAAAAGTATCTCAAAGATTGCCTGAAGAAGTTCGGTATGCAAGACTGCAAAGGCTTCACAATACCAATGCCAGCCAAACATCATCTAGGTCCTGACGACAATGGTAAAGAGTTCGATCAAAAGGTATACCGCTCCATGATTGGTTCTTTGCTTTATTTATGTGCATCTAGGCCAGATATCATGCTTAGTGTTTGCATGTGTGCTCGATTTCAAGCGGCACCAAAGGAGTCGCATCACTTAGCTGTGAAGCGAATTCTTCGATATTTGGCTCACACCCCAAATCTAGGATTATGGTATCCAAAGGGCTCAGAGTTTGATTTGGTTGGATTTTCGGATGCTGATTATGCTGGTGACAAAGTTGATCGAAAGTCTACATCAGGCACATGTCATTTTCTGGGACGATCACTTGTATGTTGGTCTTCAAAGAAGCAGAACTGTGTATCTCTCTCCACAGCTGAATATGAATACATTGCTGCTGGATCTTGCTGCGCTCAGCTTCTATGGATGAAGCAAACACTCAAGGACTATGGCATTCATCTGAAGCAAGTGCCACTTTACTGCGACAACGAAAGCGCCATCAAGATTGCCAACAACCCAGTTCAGCACTCGAAGACAAAGCACATTGAAATTCGTCATCACTTTCTCAGAGATCATGTTGTGAAGGAAAACATTGATATCATACATGTCAACACTGAAGAGCAATTGGCGGATATCTTCACCAAGCCCTTGAATGAGAATAGATTTTGCAAGTTACGGTGTGAGCTAAATATCTTGGAATCCTCAAATGTCCTGTGATCAGGCACACATCCTAACACTCATGCATATTGATGACTTAGATGTGCATCACACAAAGTAAAGTATATCTTCATTCAATGAAGACATACATTCTAAGTGTGAATACATTAATGTGGAATTTGACTTCGGAGCGCCACGATAATTGTGCGCCGTGTCTGGGTCTAATACTTCCTATATGGTGGGTAACGCCACCACCAAACGTTCTATTTTGAAGTGTTTCACTCATGGTGTCACCTTGAAATATCTTCACATTTGATTGTCTTCACATTTGGTTTGGCTTCGAACATGTCTTCATGATTATCTTCACTACGTTGCTTGTATAGATATATATATATACTAGTGCTCTGTCCTCTACAGCATTCAATTATAGATATGGCTTCGTGTTGAATCTTTTGAACTAAGTGAATGTGATCGGACCCCAAACTTCTCTATGCTTTCTATCTCAAACTCTATCTCTCTAAGTCATATGCATTCTGTTGAAACTGTCGAATGTCTCCACTGCGTCCTTGTCAGCTGAAGATATAAAGTCCGTTTTTAATGCTCATTCCTCCACATGAAATCCGAAGAAGCAGGAATGACCGCCCGACAATTTAGGCGTGCGTGGGACGTGGAACAAACCCCAAACTTTCGCTAACTGGCCACGCGTTCCTCAAATGCGAACCACTAGGGGCACCTATGTAATAGCATAGTGCCGCCCCTGAGCCTATAAATTCACACTTACCGCAGTCATCATCTCCTTCTTCCACCCTCGCAAGAACCCTAGCGCCACCGCTAGCACTCGACGACGCCGGAGATGAAGCGCTTCGCTGCCGCAACCTCTCCAACGCCGTCCTCACGCCGACCGCAGACATCGTCCTCCCCGCCGTCGCCGTAGGTGTTTTCCATCGCCAAGTTAGGGCACGGAGGACTAAACTGCTCGGCATCAACTCCCTTCCATCTAGCAGTTCCAGTGTGGTGAATAAAACTTCTTTTTACAGCCTCTTTTGATCTCATGGTTCTGTCATTTCCTACCATAAGAAATTTCTCTTCACAATAGTTAGATCTCTCGCTGCATCTCATAACATGCCTAGTATATTCACTTGTGCTTCATAAAGTAGTTAGATTCCTCACTTGTACTAATCTGTGGGTTCGTACAAATCTGGAACCAACTTCTTATCTATGAGTGAATGTCTTTGCACGATGAGGTCAATGTCTTCTAAACTGATTAATCTTCAAAACCTTCTGAGAATGCATATGACCTCTTCCCTTTCCCTCGCACCTTAATGCTGTCACAGGTACATGTCCGTGGGAGAATCCTTCGGTTCTCATAGTCTGCATTCATTTGCAGAATTACTACAGCATCACATAAACTCTCCTGAAGCCAGTTCCTGTTGGTCCAGAAAAAGACAGCCTTTGAAAGTTTTGAAGCCTTTCAAGTTAAAGTTTATGGCTTCAGAAGCAGCAGCAAGAAAGGGGGGCAGACGGAGACGTGAGGGAACTTCCAAGAATCTGCCTGAAGACTTGGTAGAAATATACAAAACAGATCCAGAAGAGAGCTATGGGCAGCGCAAGACCCGAATCCAATGGATTCGACGCTATTGGGCAGAATAGTGGTTCAAATACCGCTTCGTCACCCAGGAGTATGCTGAAAAGAATGCTATCAAGAGCCCATGGGGGGATATCTTATACAAGAACCTTGTACCTAGGACCAGAGATGAAGCCATTGCTCAAGGCTTCTACCCATGCATGGTCCGAGGACCACAGCCTGATGATGCACATCCGTCGTCACTTCTCTGGTGTCATGACGACAATCTCTTCAAGCTCAACTTTCAGTTTGCCCAACAGTCAGTGAAGCTAAACAAGAAGAAATTTGGGCTTGACATCAACCCTGGTCCCTCCTCACCAAGGGCAGATGGCACACGCGACGCCGAACCCAATATCATCGGTCCGTTTGCCAATCTTGAGGGCCTGATCACTCACATCTTAGTCCAAGGGACTGCCGTAAATGACCCTCCAGCTGACTCTGAGTCTGATGAAGCTCCTGCTGTGCCGAAGCCAAAGCAGACGAAGAAACCAAAAGCTTCAAAGCCGGCACCTGCCTCAAAAATCTCAAGGGCGAAGCCATTGAAAACTGCACCTCCTAAAGTCAGTGTGCAGTCTGAAGACGTATCCCGCATCTCCAAGCCCCGGAAAGAAAAGGAGCGCCAGCAACAGACCGACAAAGAGCTCACTGCTGCTGCCATTCTGCGCAGCGAAGCCATTGATCTATCAAGCGATGAAGATCTTGGAGATGACGCTCTAGAGCAGCTTATCAAAAGCAAAGAAGAAGCTGAAATCTTCAACAATCTGCCTCTCTTTGATGTCGCCATCATCCACAGCTTCATCGATGAATGGTTTGACTCACCAGACATAAGCTTCAATGATCTGCAGCTGCCTGTTGGACTCAGCGTCGCCTTCCAAGGTGCAATTGCTTCAGAACTGGCCATTGCTCAGCGCATTGTTGAGCTGAAGCAGAAAATTGATCACGAAAAGGCTCAGTTCAAGAAGCACATGGCCAGCCTTAGCGTGCAGGAAGTGAGGAGCTTCAAAATCATGCTGCATGAGCTCAAAGAAAACTTTCTGAAGAAGCGTGCTGAAGCTCAGGGCTCGCGTGAAAGGATGAAGTCTTTGGCAGAAAACTGTGTTCAAGCCTACAACGAGGCTGAAAAGCACAAGGCACTTGGGCGTCCTGGCATCGACCCCAAGATGGCCGCAAAGAAGAAGAAGGAGCCTGCCGTGAATGAACCAGAGGCACCTCAGCTAGAAGCGGTTCAAATTGTCTTCCCCACTGCAACGACTGGCTCGAAGCCAAAGAGCCGGTCAACAGCTTCAGAGCTAAAGAAGACAAGAACTGCAGAAGCTAAAGCCAGAAAAAGGAAGAGCTCTGAAGCCTCTCCTACTGTCCCCAGCAAAAAGAAGCGCAAGACCAAGAAATCTAGGGCTGCTCCCACATAGCCCTTGATGGTTGAACCCCTTTCTGTCATTCACCCCAATGCAGAAAGACGACTGACAGTTCATGAGCCTGCTCCCACAGAGGCTCCTGACGCTGAAGATATTCCAGCAGCCGACCCAATAGCTGCTAAAGACAATGGTCATCAGGACAATGTGCAAGATGATGCAGCCCTTCCTCAGCTTGAAACAAGCGAACTCATCAGTATTGGTCGTCCTCTGACGCCAATGGCACAAGATGAGTCATGGGCGGATCGCCCTTAGGAGGAAGAAGACTTTGAGGTTCAGCCCACTCCGACCCCACAAGCGTCGTCTGCGTTCCGTAGGCTTCGCAAAGGTCCACGGCCTCAAGTCCATACTGCAGAAATTCCGGCTGCATCAGCCGAAGACAATGAAGAAGCTCCACCAGAACCCACTCCCCCGCTCCATCAAGATGCAGTTCTCCAGGAGAACGTGCCTGAGGTTGTCCCTCCAACTACACAAGCGGAGGAAGAAAATGTTGCGACTGCCACCACAAACACTGAAGCCAATGTGGAGCCCGCCCCACCAAATGCTTCAGCAGACAGCGAAGCTACTGAGCCAGACACTTCAGTCCCTGAGTCTGCTGCAGGTCCATAGTTTGATTATCATATTGAGCACAGGCCTCATGTCCAGAAGCCAGTCCCAAGGCTTCCAAGGTTTCCAGGTCCTGCATCAGCACCTGGCTCCTTTGATATTAACAGCTTCAAGGCAGACAATACCTTTTTCAATAGCTCCAAGAACCCCTATTCAAGGGAAAGGATTGTATCAGACAGGTTCTGGGCTATTCTCAGCGCAGCTATTATTCATGCATCTTATACAACCAAGGCCGCATCTTTCCACACAAGCGCCTTCAGGTTGAAGCCATTGCTGGTCTGCCCTGCTTAGAGGAAGCTTTGGATTACTTCAAGCAAGTGGGTCTGTTGCCGTTTGTGACTGATGAAGAGCACTGGAATGAAGAGCTTCTGCTTCAGCTCTATGCCACTCTCCATATTAAAGGATACAACAGAGATCCGAAGACTTGGATCCTGGAGTGGATGACCGGCAATGTCGATCATGAAGCCAATGCGTTTGATATCATTGAGCTCACCGGCCTTCCCACTCCTGGTGAATTCTTCGAGGAAGGTTGTCAATTACATTCTGAAGCTATTGAGAGCATATTCCAGAGACCTGAACCAAATATGAGTCAGATGCTCTCAATGATGAAGCCATTGCCTCAGGATGCACCCTATCCAGCTGAGTTCTTCATTGAAGACCTAGAGTACCTGCCCAGGACCATATATCACATCATCCGGCGGACTCTCTGGCCCATTAAGGGACACTCACCACATGCCAAGATCGAGGGTGCAATGAAGACTCTCATATTCTATATCCTGCATGGCAAATGCTTCAACGCATAGGATCTCTTCATACGCCAACTTGCAGCGTCAGGCTCAGAATTATTTGGTTTGAAGTTCTATGCTCCTTGGGTGATGAGGCTAATCAAACTGCACTCTGCGATCTCGTATCAGCCCTCTGCCCGAAACCATCGGATCTTCTTGCCAGATGTGGATACCTCTGCTGAAGCTATATATCCAGAGCCTGCCAAGCAACCGATAAGTTTTGAAAATGCAGAACACTAGAGCTTCACGTAGAATGTTGAAGGTGTTGAAGCCATATCCAGGGTATATCCGTTGGCTGGCACTACACGTGCACCAGCATCTACTGAAGCCACAGACAGCACAAATGCTCCAAGACCCAAGAAGCGTGCTCGTGTCCTCACTGACCGAGAGCTTCTTGTGGCCCTTCACCAAAAGCAAGATAGGCATCATGACTGGCTAAAACTTCAGATGAAGAGCCTCTTGGTGGATGTCAATCATCTTCGAAACCTTGCCACCAAGAATGCCTTCGTTACACACTAAACCTGCCATCGTACATGGAAAGGGCTCTCAATGATATGTACTGAAGCTGAACTTGAAGAGGATGGCTTCACAGAGCGTTTCAAGTTTGACACCACACCTCCTAGAAGGGCTGTGATGTGCAACACACCATCACTAGAAGACTCTAAGTTCTCTTCATCTGTTGCCACAGTTACTGCAAGGATCATTGATGAAGACGACGATGCTACATCACCACCACCTGCTTCAGCACATCCCAGCTCTGCACCGCCAAACAACTCCACCGACCCTGCTGCGCCTGGGAACGCATAGCAAACTCTATGTCTTCAAACCTTTTTGGTCATTACTGACAAAAGGGGGAGAAGCGTATGATGTTTATAATCTTCAAGCGGGTCAATATGGGCGGGTGCCTTAAGTTTTGTCATAATTTGCTTCGTGTTTACAACTCTTGTCTTTGCTTCATTTGGTTGTTTGAGTTGTAAACACTAAAACTCGATGGTCGTCTGCTACTTGTTTGCCACTCTGTTTGCGAAGATAAATTCCGCATGTGCGACGATAAATTCCGCACTTATCTCATTCTGCAGACGTCCATCTTCCATTATGCATGTCATTATCTTCATATACTTTCACATGCATAGTGGATTGTCATCATAAGCTGAAGAGGATCTCCCCAAGTACAACCTGCCATGTGCATTTGCATCCCAAAAGCAAATTAACTTATATGCACATCTTCAGGGGGAGCCTTTGCAACTTATGAAGACAATTCCCTATCCTTTACAAACTTCACACATTATATTCCCCATTGAAAACTTCAACTAGTTTGTCATCAATCACCAAAAAGGGGGAGATTGTAAGTGCATCTAGTGCCACCCCTAGTTGGTTTTGGAGTATTGACAACAAACCTAGTTGAGGGACTAATGTGTTTGTGAGAATTGCAGGAAAACACAGGTAGAAGTCCCTCATTGATTCGGTTTTACTACCAGAGATGACCCCTAAAAATGTATGAAGACATTGAAGACAAAGGTGGTTTATGAAGATATTCACATTGAAGACTATGACAGAAGAAGACACGTTATGAAGCCTATGTAGCTCGAAGACCTAGATCTTTGGTAGTTCTTCTTCTTTTGTGTTGAGTCATAGGAACCACCGTACTGTTAAGTGGGGTCCAGGAGAACCAGTCAGAATGACTGAAGTGATGCCTAAATCAAAAACCTATGTCTTCGAGCGAAGACAATGAGAGCGAATCTTGTCCAGTGCCGGACAAGTCAGCTTTGCTTGTAGCCCAAGCAAAGTTGCCATGAGAGTTTGAAATCTGACCGTTGAGACACCGTGTCAGTTCCTTAGTGACCCAGGGTCATTTCGGACAAATTAGGTCGGGTTGCCAAGTGGCTATAAATAGCCCACCCCCACAACCATAAACGGTTGGCTGCTCAGATTTCAGTGCACGGCTTTTGTCGTTTGAGAGCAACCCACCTCGAAGCCTTTGAGAGAATTTCTAGTGAGGAGAAAAGCCCTAACCACCCAGAGCCAGAGAAAATTGGGCATCACCTAAGTCTTCTTGTCTGTGTGATCTGAAGACTTATTACACTTGAGGACTGTGAATCCTCCAGACGGTTAGGCGTCACGTTCATAGCATCCAAGAGACATTGTGGATTGCCAGTGAATGAAGTTTGTGAAGGTTTGGGAGTCTACCTTGAAGACTTACCAGAGTGATTGGGCGAGGACTAAGTGACCTTAGCTCAAGGAGAATACGGTGAGGACTTGGTGTCCTGAACTGTGTGTTCAGGACTGGGTGTCCGGGACTGTGTGTCCTAAGGTTTAAATACCTAGCCGCTCCAACCAGACGTACAGTTGTCACAGCAACTGGAACTGGTCCAACATATCATTGTCTTCAACAAGTCACTGGTTTCATCTTCACTTCTTTTTCTTATTGTTACACATTGTGAAGCCATTGCTTGCTTGCTTTATCTTTTGTCTTCACAACGTGAATGTATGAACTTTTTGGCTTCATAACTTCTTCCTACCTGATCCTTATTACACTGAAGCTGTTTGTCATTGTGCTTTCACTCTATTGAATACATGACCATGGCTGGCCTAGTGTAATCTAACTTCCGTTGCATAGGAATAGGCATAATCTTCACTGTTTGTCTTCATAACTCTCACGTTTTGAAGACTTTCACAAAAATCGCCTATTCACCCCCCTCTAGTTGATATAACGCACTTTCAGTATGATCAAAGTGTTACTTGCCTTGCTGATGATCCGGGGAACCTAGAGATTCGAAGTAGCAAGCGGCACACTCCGGGTACTCTATCGCAGACAAACAAGCATACAATAATTACTCAACTAATGCATAGGTAAAACTTGAATAAGAGATCTAACCAGAAAGCTCAACTTAAGAACTCCGGTTGACAAAAAGAATCAAATCGAACGAAGCAACAAGAAACAAACGGCAAAAGAAACAAGCTTCATTTACTATTATGGATCTAGGGCAATTTTTATTGTGGCAAAAACTTGTTTGAGTTGGTTAAATGGAAAGAGGGTTTCGAGACGAAACTCTAGGCGCTTGAATCGTCTGATTCCAATAAACGAGCGAAAAGTTATACTAGAACGAAAAACGGATCAGGAATCGCGATCAGAAAAATCACGGATTTAATCCGAGAAAAAGAAAATGACGAACAGATTAACGAATGGACGTTCATTAACTGGATCTAAACGATGAACGCGTTCGTTAAAATGAACGAATGAGCGAATGCTCACTAAATAAATAAACTAGAAAACCGATCTATTAAAAAAACGAAACTAAAAAACCGAACAAAACCGACGGAAAACCGATCGGTTTTTCGAGAAAAACCGGAGGCGGCGAGGTCTACCTCTGACGAGCGGCGAGGCGGCAGTCCGGCGGGGCGGCAGGGCGGCGCGGGCGGCGGGGCGTCGCGGGTGGCGGGGCGGGGCGGCGCGGCGGTCCGGCGGCGGCGGCGGGGCGGCTAGGCGGCTAGGGTTTGGGGGGGGGTCCGGCTGGGCCTCCCCGACTTATAAAGCCGGCCGGGCCAAGTGTCCAGGTCGGACACGGCCCGGTAGGTCGGTTGTGTTTTTTTAAATAGTTACGCTCAGAAAAAACAAAAGGAATACTAAACGGACTCCAAAAATTCCCGAAATAAAATTTCCCCGGCTTCTAAAATCTAGCCGCACAGGATGAACATTTATTTGGGGCCTAAATGCAATTTTGAAAAACACACATTTTTCCTAAATTCAAATAAAATAGCAAATAAAACCAAAATAAAATCTTATTTGATTTTTTATTAAATCCTCAATATTTCTTTATTTTGGGAAAGTCATTTTATTCCCTCTCTCATATTTTGGTAATAGAAATAATTGAAGATAAAATAAATAAAATAAAATGATCCTATTTTCAAAATTTGAGAAAACTCAAATATGAAAATAACAAATCCCCAACTCTCTCCGAGGGTCCTTGAGTTGCGTGAAATTTCTAGGATCAACCAAAATGCAATAAAATATGATATGCGATGATGATCTAGTGTATAACATTCCAAATTGAAAATTTGGGATGTTACAAACCTACCCCCCTTAAGATGAATCTCGCCCTCGAGATTCGGGTAGGCTAGGAAATAGGTGAGGGTGGTCCTTCAGCAATTCTTCCTCTCGCTCCCAGGTGGCTTCATCCTCCGTGTGGTGGCTCCACTGAACTTTGCAAAACTTAATAAACTTGCTGTGGGTGACTCGATTGGCATATTCAAGAATCTTAACTGGTTTCTCCTTATAGGTCAAATCACTGTCCAACTAAATCGCTTCCAGCGGTACTGTATCTCTCAGTGGTATATCATCCATCTCTGCATGGCACTTCTTCAACTGGGAAACGTGGAACATGTCGTGAACTCCTGACAATCCTTCGGGCAATTCCAGCTTATATGCTACTTCTCCCATATGTTCCAAAACTTTGTATGAGCCTACAAAACGTGGCGCTAACTTTCCCTTAACTCCAAAGCTCTTAACTCCTCGAAGTGGAGATACTCGAAGATAAACTTGGTCTCCGACTTCGTAAACTGTCTCCTTGCGTTTAGAATCTGCATAGCTCTTCTGCCTAGATTGGGCTACCTTGAGCCTATCACGAATCAATTTCACTTGTTGTTCAGACTCCTTAATCATATTCGGTCCAAACAACTGGCGGTCTCCAACTTCATCCCACGACAATGGGGTCCTGCACCTCCTTTCGTACAAGGCTTCGAAAGGGGCCATCTTCAAACTGGATTGATAACTGTTGTTATAGGAGAACTCTGCATATGGCAAATTCTCGTCCCAACTAGATCCAAAATCTAGCGCACAAGCTCTCAACGTATCCTCCAAAATCTGATTGACTCTCTCGGTTTGTCCATCTGTCTGCAGATATAAAGCTATGCTAAACTCTAGCCTGGTACCCAAAGTTTCATGCAATTGATTCCAGAACTTTGAGGTAAATTGGGTTCCTCTGTCTGATACAATGCTCCTTGGAACTCCATGAAGACAGACAATGCTGGTCATGTATATTTTTGCCAACTTTGCACTAGTATAGGTAGTCTTCACTGGAATGAAATGAGCTACCTTTGGCAAACGATCGACTACAACCCAAATCGAGTCATAGCCTGAACGTGTTCTAGGTAAACCTGTAATAAAATCCATGCCTATCTTATCCCACTTCCATTCGGGCATCGGCAATGGCTGTAGCAATCCTGCTGGCTTCTGATGCTCTGCCTTTACTCTCTAGCATACATCACAAACTGCTACATACTCCGCAATATCCTTCTTCATTCCGGTCCACCAGAAAGTATCCTTCAAATCCAAATACATATTGGTATTTCCTGGGTGAATAGAATACGGTGAATCATGGGCCTCTTGCAGAATTAAATTCTTGATCTCCGAATCATTAGGCACATAAATGCGGTCCTCAAACCATAAGGTATCGTGCTCATCCTCACGAAATCCTTTAGATTTTCCTTTGCTCATTTTCTCCTTGATAGAAGCAATCTCCTTGTGAGTCTTCTGGGCTTCTCTGATCTTATCCATCAAAGTAGACTGAATCTCCAATGATGCTACATAGCCTCTCGGAACTATCTCCAAACATAGCTCACGAATATTTTCGGCTAACACTCTTGGTAAATCTCCTGTCATTAGTGTGTTGACATGGATTTTACGACTCAACACGTCAGCTACTACGTTAGCCTTTCCGGGGTGATAATGCAATCTCATGTCATAATCCTTGATGAGCTCCAACCATCTCCTTTGCCTGAGATTCAACTCCTTCTGCGTGAAGATATACTTCAAACACTTGTGATCCGTGTACACCTCACAATGGTTTCCAATGAGAAAATGTCTCCAAGTCTTCAATGCATGCACTACGGCTGCTAACTCCGAATCATGTGTAGCATAATTCAACTCATGAGGCTTAAGCTGTCGTGAGGCATATGAAACAACTCTTCCTTCCTGCATAAGCACTGCTCCAAGTCCTCGACATGAAGCGTCGCAATACACCTCATAATCCTTGGTCTGATCTGGCAAAATCAACACAGGTGATGTAACCAAACGTGTCTTCAGCTCCTGGAAACTAGCCTCACATTCCTCAGTCCATATGAACTTGGTATCCTTCTTCAACAGCTCCGTCATAGGCTTTGCAATCTTCAAGAAATTTTCAATGAACCTCCGGTAGTATCCTGCAAGTCCAAGAAAACTCCGGATCTCTCCAACTGTTGTTGTGGCTTCCCAATTTGTCATAGTGTCAACCTTAGTGGGATCTACTGCTATACCTTCTCCAGATATAACATGTCCGAGAAATCCAACTTCCTTCAACCAAAACTCACATTTGTTGAACTTGGCATATAACTGATGTTCTGTGAGCTTGCCAAGTACCAAACGCAAATGCTCCTTATGCTCCTCTTCATTCTTCGAGTATACCAGGATGTCATCAATGAACACTATGATGAACTTATCCAAAAACTCCATAAAAACTTTGTTCATCATGTTCATAAAATATGAAGGTGTGTTAGTCAGACCAAATGACATAACGGTATACTCGTGCAGCACATACCTGGTGGTAAAAGCCGTCTTAGGTATATCATGTTCTCGAATCTTCTACTGATGGTACCCTGATCGCAGATCGATCTTGGAAAATACCTTACCTCCTTGCAATCGATCAAACAGATCATTTATCATTGGTAATGGGTACTTGTTCTTGATGGTTACTTCTAAAAGTGCGTTATATCGACTAGAGGGGGGGTGAATAGGCGATTTTTATGAAAGTCTTCAAAACGTGGGAGTTATGAAGACAAACAGTGAAGATTTTGCCTATTACTATGCAGCGGAAGTTAGATTACACTAGGCAAGCCATGGTCAAGTATTCAATAGAGTGAAAGCACAAAGACAAACAGCTGCAGTGTAATAAGGATCAGGTAGGAAGAAGTTATGAAGCCAAATAGATGATACATTCACGTTGTGAAGACAAAAGATAGAGCAAGCATGCAATGGCTTCACAATGAGTAACGGTAAGAAAAAGGAAGTGAAGATGAAACCGGTGACTCGTTGAAGACAATGATGTGTTGGACCAGTTCCAGTTGCTGTGACAACTGTACGTCTGGTTGGAGCGGCTAGGTATTTAAACCTTAGGACACACAGTCCCGGACACCCAGTCCTAAACACGCAGCTCAGGACACCAAGTCCTCACCGTATTCTCCTTGAGCTAAGGTCACATAGTCCTCGCCCCATCACTCTGGTAAGTCTTCAAGGTAGACTCCCAAACCTTCACAGACTTCGTTCACTGGCAATCCACAATGTCTCTTGGATGCTCTGAACGTGACGCCTAACCGTATGGAGGATTCACAGTCCTCAAGTGTAATAAGTCTTCAGATCACACAGACAAGAAGACTTAAGTGAGGCCCAATGTTCTCTGGCTTTGGGTGGTTAGGGCTTTTTCCTCGCTAGGAATTTTCTCTCAAAGGCTTCGAGGTGGGTTGCTCTCAAACGACAAAAGCCGTGTACTGAAATCTGAGCAGCCAACCGTTTATGGTTGTAGGGGGTGGGCTATTTATAGCTACTTGGCAACCTGACCTGATTTGTCCAAAATGACCCTGGGTCACTAAGGAACTGACACGTGTCTCAATGGTCAGATTTCAAACTCTCATGGCAACTTTACTTGGGCTACAAGCAAAGCTGACTTGTCCGGCTCTAGACAAGATTCGCTCTCATTGTCTTCACTCGAAGACATAGGTTTTTGGTTTAGGCATCACTTCAGTCATTCTGACTGGTTCTCCTGGACCCCACTTAACAGTATGGTGGTTCCTATGACTCAACACAAAAGAAAAAGAACTACGAAAGATCTAAGTCTTCGAGCTCCATAGGCTTCATAACGTGTCTTCTTTTGTCATAGTCTTCAATGTGAATATCTTCATATACCACCTTTGGCTTTAATGTCTTCATACATTTTTAGGGGTCATCTCTGGTAGTAAAACCGAATCAATGAGGGACTTCTACCTGTGTTATCCTGCAATTCTCACAAACACATTAGTCCCTCAACTAGGCTTGTCGTGAATACTCCAAAACCAACTAGGGGTGGCACTAGATGCACTTACAGTCTCCCCCTTTTTGGTGATTGATGACAAACTAGTTTAAGTTTTCAATGGGGAATATAGTCTGTGAAATTGTAAAGGATAAGGAATTGTCTTCATAAGTTGCGAGGGCTCCCCCTGAAGATGTGCATATAAGTTAATTTGCTTTTGGAATGCAAATGCACATGGCAGGTTGTACTTGTGGAGATCCACTTCAGCTTATGATGAAGATAATGACATGCATAATGGAAAATGGACGTCTGCGGAATGAGATAAGTGCGGAATTTATCATTGCACATGCGGAATTTCTCTTCGCAAAACAGGGTGGCAAACAAGTAGCAGACGACCATCGAGTTTTAGTGTTTCAACTCAAAGAACCAAATGAAGCAAAAACGAGAGTTGTAAGCACGAAGCAAATTATAGCAAAACATAAAGCACCCGCCCATATGGACCCACTTGAAGACTATCAACCCATATGGTTCTCCCCCTTTTGTCAGCAAGGACCAAAAAGGTATGAAGACATAGAGTGTCTACTCGTTCTTAGGAGCAGCAGGGTCGTTGGAGGTGTTTGGCGGTGCAGAAGAGCTGGGAGGTGCTGAAGCAGGTGGCGGTGATGTAGCATCGTCTTCTTCATCAATGATTCTGGCAGTGACTGTGGCAGCAGATGAAGAAAACTCAGAGTCTTCAAGTGATGGTGTGTTGCGCATCACAGCCCTTCTAGGAGGTGTGGTGTCAAACTTGAATCGCTCAGTGAAGCCATCCTCTTCAAGTTCAGCTTCAGTACATATCATTGATAGCCCTTTCCATGTACGACGACAGGTTTCATGAGTGACGAAAGCATTCTTGGTGGCAAGATTTCGAAGACGATTAACATCCACCAAGAGGCTTTTCATCTGACGCTTTAGCCAGTCGTGATGCCTATCTTGTTTTTTATGAAGGGCCACAAGAAGCTCTCGGTCATTGAGAACACGAGCGCGCTTCTTGGGTCTTGAAGCAGTTGCACTATCAGTGGCTTCTGTTAAAGCAGGGTGTGGCGCACGTGTAGTGCCAGCCAAAGGATACACCCTGGAGATGGCTTCAACACCTTCATCGTTCTGAGTGAAGCTCTGGTGTTCTGCATTCTGAAGACTCAATGGTTGCTTGGCAGGCTAAGGATATATGGCTTCAACAGAGGTATCCACATCTGGCAAGAAGATCCGATGGTTGCGGGCTGAAGGCTGATATGAGATCGCAGAGTGAAGCTTGATAAGTCTCATTACCCAGGGAGCATAGAACTTTGAACCAAACAGATCTGAGCCTGATGCAGCGAGTTGGCGTATGAAGAAATCCTGTGCGTTGAAGCATTTGCCATGAAGGATACAGAATATCAGAGTCTTCATTGCACCCTCAATCTTGGCATTTGGAGAGTGCCCTTTAATAGGCCAGAGAGTCCGCCGGATAATGTGATAGATTGTTCTGGGCAGGTACTCAAAGTCTTCAACGAAGAACTCTGTTGGATAAGGAGCATCGAGAGGCAGTGGCTTCATCATGGAGAGCATCTGACTCATATTTGGTTCAGTCCTCTGGAATATGCTCTCAAGAGCTTCAGTGTGTAGTGGACAACCTTCCTCGAAGAGTTCGCCAGGAGTGGGCAGGCCGGTGAGCTCAATGATATCGAATGCATTGGCTTCGTGATGGACATTGCCGGTCATCCACTCCAGGGCCCAAGTGTTCGGATCTTTGTTGTATCCCTTGATGTGTAGGGTGGCATAGAATTGCAACAGAAGCTCTTCATTCCAGTGCTCTTCATCAGTTATAAACTGCAGTAGACCCACTTGCTTGAAGCAATCCAGCGCTTCCTCTAAACAGGGCAGACCAGCAATAGCTTCAACATCAAGGCGCTTGTGCGAGAAGATGCGACCTTGGTTGTATAGGATGCATGAATAGTAGCTGCACTGAGGATAGCTCCAGAACCTATCTGATGAAATCCTTTCCCTTGAATAGGGGTTCTTGGAGTTGTTGAAGAACGTATTGTCTGCCTTGAAGCTGTTGATGTCGAAGGAGCCAGGTGCTGATGCAGGACCTGGGAACCTTGGCAGCCTTGGGACTGGCTTCTGGACATGAGGCCTGTTCTCAACATGACAATCAAATTGAGGACCAGCAGCAGACTCAGGAATAGAAGTGTCTGGATCAGTAGCTTCGCTGTCTGCTGAAGCTTTTGGTGGGGAGGGCTCCACATTGGCTTCAGTGTGTGTTGTGGCAGCCTCAACATTTTCCGCCTCCGCTTGACTAGCTGGAGGGTCAGTCACAAGCACGTTCTCCTGGAGAACTGCTTCTTGGTGTAGTGGGGGAGTGGGATCTTGTGGTACTTCTTCATTTTCTTCGGCTGATGCAGCCGGAATGTCTTCAGCATAGACTTGAGGCCTTGGACCTTTCGAAGCCTGCGGGACGCAGACGACGCTTGTGGGGTTGGAGTGGGCTGGGCCTCAAAGTCTTCTTCCTCTTGAGGGCGATCCGCCCATGACGCATCTTGTGCAATTGGCGTCAGAGGACGACCAATGCTGATGAGCTCGCTTTGTTCATACTGAGGAAGGGTTGCATCATCTTGTACATTGTCCTGATGACCAATGTCTTCAGCAGCAATGGGGTCGGCTGCTGGTATGTCTTCAGCTTCAGGAGCCTCTGTGGAAGCAGGCTCATGAACCGTCAGTTGACGTTCTGCGTTCGGGTGCACCATAGCAATAGGTTCAACTATCAAGGGCTCTGTGGGAGCAGCCCGAGATTTCTTGATCTTTCTCTTCTTCTTGCTGGGGGCAGTAGGAGAGGCTTCAGAGCTCTTCCTCTTCCTGGCTTCAGCCTCATCAGTTCTTGTCTTCTTGAGCTCTGAAGCTGTTGACCGACTCTTTGGCTTCGAGCCAGTCGTTGCAGTTGGGAAGACAATTGGAACTGCTTCTTGCCTTGGTGCCTCTGGTTCAGCTGGAATAGTCTTCTTCTTTTTCTTTGCGGCCATCTTGGGGGCGATGCCAGGACGCCCAAGTGCCTTACACTTCTCGGCCTCATTGTAGGCATGCACACATCTGTCTGCCAGAGACTTCATCCGCTCACGTGAACCTTGAGCTTCTGCACGCTTCTTTAGAAAGTTTTCCTTAAGTTCATGCAACATGGTCTTGAAGCTCTTCACTTCTTGCACGCTGAACTTGGCCCAATGCTTCTTGAACTGAGCCTTTTCATGATCAATTTTCTGCTTCAGTTCAACTATACGCTGGGCAATAGCAAGTTCTGAAGCAATAGCGCCTTGGAATGCGACGCTAAGGCCAACGGGCAGCTGCAGATCTTTGAAGCTGATGTGTGGTGAGGCAAACCATTCGTTGATGAAATTGTGGATGATGGCGACATCAAAGAGAGGCAAATTGTTGAAGATTTCAGCTGCTTCTTTGCTCTTGATGAGCTGCTCTAGAGCGTCATCTCCAAGATCTTCATCACTTGACAGATATATGGCTTCGCTGCGCAGGATGGCAGCAGCTGTGAGCTCTTTGTGAAAGTGCGTTATATCGACTAGAGGGGGGGTGAATAGGCGATTTTTATGAAAGTCTTCAAAACGTGGGAGTTATGAAGACAAACAGTGAAGATTTTGCCTATACTATGCAGCGGAAGTTAGATTACACTAGGCAAGCCATGGTCAAGTATTCAATAGAGTGAAAGCACAAAGACAAACAGCTGCAGTGTAATAAGGATCAGGTAGGAAGAAGTTATGAAGCCAAACAGATCATACATTCACGTTGTGAAGACAAAAGATAGAGCAAGCATGCAATGGCATCACAATGAGTAACGGTAAGAAAAAGGAAGTGAAGATGAAACTGGTGACTCGTTGAAGACAATGACGTGTTGGACCAGTTCCAGTTGCTATGACAACTATACGTCTGGTTGGAGCGGCTAGGTATTTAAACCTTATGACACACAGTCACGGACACCCAGTCCTGAACACGCAGCTCAGGACACCAAGTCCTCACCGTATTCTCCTTGAGCTAAGGTCACATAGTCCTCGCCCCATCACGCTGGTAAGTCTTCAAGGTAGACTCCCAAACCTTCACAGACTTCGTTCACTGGCAATCCACAATGTCTCTTGGATGCTCTGAACGCGACGCCTAACCGTCTGGAGGATTCACAGTCCTCAAGTGTAATAAGTCTTCAGATCACACAGACAAGAAGACTTAAGTGATGCCCAATGTTCTCTGGCTCTGGGTGGTTAGGGCTTTTTCCTCGCTAGGAATTTTCTCTCAAAGGCTTCGAGGTGGGTTGCTCTCAAACGACAAAAGCCGTGCACTGAAATCTGAGCAACCAACCGTTTATGGTTGTAGGGGGTGGGCTATTTATAGCCACTTGGCAACCCGACCTGATTTGTTCGAAATGACCCTGGGTCACTAAGGAATTGACACGTGTCTCAACGGTCAGATTTCAAACTTTCATGGCAACTTTACTTGGGCTACAAGCAAAGCTGACTTGTCCGGCTCTGGACAAGATTCGCTCTCATTGTCTTCACTCGAAGACATAGGTTTTTGGTTTAGGCATCACTTCAGTCATTCTGACTGGTTCTCCTGGACCCCACTTAACAGTACGGTGGTTCCTATGACTCAACACAAAAGAAAAAGAACTACCAAAGATCTAAGTCTTCGAGCTCCATAGGCTTCATAACGTGTCTTCTTTTGTCATAGTCTTCAATGTGAATATCTTCATATACCACATTTGGCTTCAATGTCTTCATACATTTTTAGGGGTCATCTCTGGTAGTAAAACCGAATCAATGAGGGACTTCTACCTGTGTTATCCTGCAATTCTCACAAACACATTAGTCCCTCAACTAGGTTTGTCGTCAATACTCCAAAACCAACTAGGGGTGGCACTAGATGCACTTACAATCTCCCCCTTTTTGGTGATTGATGACAAACTAGTTGAAGTTTTCAATGGGGAATATAGTCTGTGAAATTGTAAAGGATAAGGAATTGTCTTCATAAGGTGCAAGGGCTCCCCCTGAAGATGTGCATATAAGTTAATTTGCTTTTGGAATGCAAATTCACATGGCAGGTTGTACTTGTGGAGATCCACTTCAGCTTATGATGACAATCACTATTCATGTGAAAGTACATGAAGATATTGACATGCATAATGGAAAATGGACGTCTGGGGAATGAGATAAGTGCGGATTTTATCGTCGCACATGCGGAATTTATCTTCGCAAAACAGGGTGGCAAACAAGTAGCAGACGACCATCGAGTTTTAGTGTTACAACTCAAAGAACCAAATGAAGCAAAAACGAGAGTTGTAAGCACGAAGCAAAATATAGCAAAACATAAAGCACCCGCCCATATGGACCCGCTCGAAGACTATCAACCCATATGCTTCTTCCCCTTTTGTCAGCAAGGACCAAAAAGGTTTGAAGACATAGAGTGTCTACTCGTTCTCAGGAGCAGCAGGGTCGTTGGAGGTGTTTGGCGGTGCAGAAGAGCTGGGAGGTGCTGAAGCAGGTGGCGGTGATGTAGCATCGTCTTCTTCATCAATGATTCTGGCAGTGACTGTGGCAGCAGATGAAGAAAACTCAGAGTCTTCAAGTGATGGTGTGTTGCGCATCACAGCCCTTCTAGGAGGTGTGGTGTCAAACTTGAATCGCTCAGTGAAGCCATCCTCTTCAAGTTCAGCTTCGGTACATATCATGGATAGCCCTTTCCATGTACGACGACAGGTTTCATGAGTGACGAAAGCATTCTTGGTGGCAAGATTTCGAAGACGATTAACATCCACCAAGAGGCTTTTCATCTGACGCTTTAGCCAGTCGTGATGCCTATCTTGTTTTTGATGAAGGGCCACAAGAAGCTCTCGGTCATTGAGAACACGAGTGCGCTTCTTGGGTCTTGAAGCAGTTGCACTATCAGTGGCTTCTGTTGAAGCAGGGTGTGGCGCACGTGTAGTGCCAGCCAAAGGATACACCCTGGAGATGGCTTCAACACCTTCATCGTTCTGAGTGAAGCTCTGGTGTTCTGCATTCTGAAGACTCAACGGTTGCTTGGCAGGCTCAGGATATATGGCTTCAACAGAGGTATCCACATCTGGCAAGAAGATCCGATGGTTGCGGGCTGAAGGCTGATATGAGATCGCAGAGTGAAGCTTGATCAGTCTCATTACCCAAGGAGCATAGAACTTTAAACCAAACAGATCTGAGCCTGATGCAGCGAGTTGGCGTATGAAGAAATCCTGTGCGTTCAAGCATTTGCCATGAAGGATACAGAATATCAGAGTCTTCATTGCACCCTCAATCTTGGCATTTGGAGAGTGCCCTTTAATAGGCCAGAGAGTCCGTCGGATAATGTGATAGATTGTTCTGGGCAGGTACTCAAAGTCTTCAACGAAGAACTCTGTTGGATAAGGAGCATCGAGAGGCAGTGGCTTCATCATGGAGAGCATCTGACTCATATTTGGTTCAGGCCTCTGGAATATGCTCTCAAGAGCTTCAGTGTGTAGTGGACAACCTTCCTCGAAGAGTTCGCCAGGAGTGGGCAAGCCGGTGAGCTCAATGATATCGAATGCATTGGCTTCGTGATGGACATTGCCGGTCATTCACTCCAGGGCCCAAGTCTTCGGATCTCTGTTGTATCCCTTGATGTGTAGGGTGGCATAGAATTGCAACAGAAGCTCTTCATTCCAGTGCTCTTCATCAGTTATAAACTGCAGCAGACCTACTTGCTTGAAGCAATCCAGCGCTTCCTCTAAACAGGGCAGACCAGCAATAGCTTCAACATCAAGGCGCTTGTGCGGGAAGATGCGACCTTGGTTGTATAGGATGCATGAATAGTAGATGCGCTGAGGATAGCTCCAGAACCTATCTGCTGAAATCCTTTCCCTTGAATAGGGGTTCTTGGAGCTGTTGAAGAACGTATTGTCTGCCTTGAAGCTATTGATGTCGAAGGAGCCAGGTGGCTTCAGCCTCAGCAGTTCTTGTCTTCTTGAGCTCTGAAGCTATTGACCGGCTCTTTGGCTTCGAGCCAGTCGTTGCAGTTGGGAAGACAATTGGAACTGCTTCTTGCCTTGGTGCCTCTGGTTCAGCTGGAACAGTCTTCTTCTTTTTCTTTGCGGCCATCTTGGGGTCGATGCCAGGACTCCCAAGTGCCTTGCGCTTCTCGGCCTCATTGTAGGCCTGCACACATCTGTCTACCAGAGACTTCATCCGCTCACGTGAACCTTGAGCTTCTGCACGCTTCTTCAGAAAGTTTTCCTTAAGTTCATGCAACATGGTCTTGAAGCTCTTCACTTCTTGCACGCTGAGCTTGGCCATATGCTTCTTGAACTGAGCCTTTTCATGATCAATTTTCTGCTTCAGTTCAACTATGCGCTGGGCAATAGCAAGTTCTGAAGCAATAGCGCCTTGGAATGCGACGCTGAGGCCAACGGGCAGCTGCAAATCTTCGAAGCTGATGTCTGGTGAGGCAAACCATTCATCGATGAAATTGTGGATGATGGCGACATCAAAGAGAGGCAAATTGTTGAAGATTTCAGCTTCCTCTTTGCTCTTGATGAGCTGCTCTAGAGCGTCATCTCCAAGATCTTCATCACTTGACAGATCTATGGCTTCGCTGCGTAGGATGGCAGCAGCTGTGAGCTCTTTGCCGGTGTGTGGCTGAGGCACTTTGGCCTTCTAGGGCTTGGAGACGCGGGATACGTCTTCAGACTGCACACTGTCTTCAGGAGGTGCAGTTGCCAATGGCTTCGCCCTTGTGATTTTTGATGAAGGGGTTGGCTTTGAAGCTTTTGGCTTCGGTATAGCAGGAGCTTCATCAGACTCAGAGTCAGCTAGAGGGTCATTCACGGCAGTCCCTTGGACTAAGATGCGGGTGATGAGGCCCTCAAGATTGGCATACGGACCGATGATATTGGGTTCTGCGTAGCGTGTGCCATCTGCCCTTGGAGCTGAGGGACCAGGGTTGAAGTCTAACCCAAATTTCTTCTTGTTCTGCTTCGCTGATTGTTGGGCAAACTGGAAGTTGCGCTTGAACAGATTGTCGTCACGACACCAGAGGAGTGACGACGGATGCGCATCATCAGGCTGTGGTCCTCGGACCATGCATGGGTAGAAGCCTTGAGCAATGGCTTCATCTCTGGTCCTGGGAACAAGGTTCTTGTATAAGATGTCTCCCCATGGTCTTTTGATGGCGCTTTTCTCAGCATACTCCTGGGTGATGAAGCGGTATTTGAACCATTGTTCAGCCCAATAGCGTCGAATCCATTGGATTCGAGTCTTGCGCTGCCCATAATTCTCTTCAGGATCTATTTTATACATTTCTGCCAGGTCTTCAGGCAGATCTTTGGAAGTTCCTTCACGTCTCTGTCTGCCCCCCTTCCTTGCTGCTGTTTTTGAAGCCATAAACTTTAACTTGAAAGGCTTCAAAACTTTCAAAGGCTTCAAAGGCTTTCTTTTTCTGGACCAACAGGAACTGGCTTCAGGAGAGTTTATGTGATGCTGTAGGAATTCTGCAAATGAATGCAAACTATGAGAACCGAAGGATTCTCCCACGGACGTGTACCTGTGACAGCATTAAGGTGCGAGGGAAGGGGAAGAGGTCATATGCATTCTCAGAAGGTTTTGAAGATTAATCAGTTTAGAAGACATTGACCTCATCGTGCGAAGACATTCACTCACAGATAAGAAGTTGGTTCCAGATTTGTACGAACCCACAGATCAGTACAAGTGAGGAATCTAACTACTTCATGAAGCACAAGTGAATATACTAGGCATGTTATGAGATGCAGATTGAGAGATCTAACTTGTGTGAAGATAAACTTTTTATGGTAGAAGGTGACCAAACCATGAGATCAAAAGAGGATATAAAAAGAAGTTTTATTTACCACACTTGGAACTGCTAGACGGAAGTGGGAGTTGATGCCGAGCAGTTCAGTCCTCCGTGCCCTAACTTGGCGATGGAAGACACCTACGGCGACGGCGGAGAGAACGATGTCCGCGGTCGGCGTGAGGACGGCGTCGGAGAGGTTGCGGCAGCGAAGCGCTTCGTCGCCGGCGTTGTCGAGAGCTAGCGGTGGCGCTAGGGTTCGTGCGAGGGTGGAAGAAGGAGATAATGACCGCGGTAAGTGTGAATTTATAGGCACAGGGGCGGCACTGTGCTATTACACAGGTGCCCCTGGCGATTCGCATCTGAGGAACGCATGGCCTGTTTGCGGAAGTTTGGGGTTTGTTCCACGTCCCATGCATGCCTGGATTGTCGGGCGGTCGTTCCTGCTTCTCCGGATTTTATGTGGAGGAATGAGCATTTAAAGCGGACTTTATGGTTGTCTCTATATCTTCAGCTGACAAGGACGCAGTGAAGACATTCGACAGTTTCAATAGAATGCATATGACTTGGAGAGATAGAATTTGAGATAGAAAGCATAGAGAGATTAGGGTCCGATCACATTCACTTAGTTCAAAAGATTCAACCAAGAAGACATAGCTATAAGTGAATGTTGTAGAGGACAGAACACTAGTATGTATATATCTATATAATCAACGTAGTGAAGATAATCATGAAGACATGTTAAGTTCGAAGCCAAACCAAATGTGAAGATATTGCAAGGTAACGCCATGAGTGAAACACTTCAAAATAGAACGTTTGGTGGTGGCGTTACCCACCGTATAGGAAGTATTAGACCCAGACACAGCGCACAATTATCGTGGCGCTCCGAAGTCAAATTCCACATTTATGTATTCACACTTAGAATGTATGTCTTCATTGATTGAAGATATACTTTACTTTGTGCGTTGCACATCTAAGTCATCATATGCATAAGTGTTAGGATGTGTGCCTGATCACAGGACATTTGAGGATTCCAGGATATTTAGCTCACACCGTAACTTGCAAAACCTCTTCTCATCCAAGGGCTTGGTGAAGATATCTGCCAATTGTTCTTCAGTGTTGACGTGTATGATATCAATGTCTTCCTTCACAACATGATCTCTGAGAAAGTGATGACGAATTTCAATGTGCTTTGTCTTCGAGTGCTGAACTGGGTTGTTTGCTATCTTGATGGCGCTTTCGTTGTCGCAGTTAAGTGGCACTTGCTTCAGATGAATGCCATAGTCCTTGAGTGTTTGCTTCATCCACAGAAGCTGAGCGCGGCAAGATCCAGCAGCAATGTATTTAGATTCAGCAGTGGAGAGATATACACAGTTCTGCTTCTTTGAAGACCAACATACAAGTGATCGTCCCAGAAAGTGACATGTGCCTGATGTAGACTTGCGATCAACTTTGTCACCAGCATAATCAGCATCCGAAAATCCAACCAAATCAAACTCTGAGCCCTTTGGATACCATAACCCTAGAGTTCGGGTGTGAGCCAAATATCGAAGAATTCGCTTCACAGCTAAGTGATGCGACTCCTTTGGTGCCGCTTGAAATCGAGCACACATGCAAACACTAAGCATAATATCTGGCCTAGATGCACATAAATAAAGCAAAGAACCAATCATGGAGCGGTATACCTTTTGATCGAACTCTTTACCATTGTCGTCAGGACCTAGATGATGTTTGGCTGGCATTGGTGTTGTGAAGCCTTTGCAGTCTTGCATAACGAACTTGTTCAGGCAATCTTTGAGATACTTCTCTTGAGATATGAAGATGCCATTGCGTTGTTGTCATATTTGAAGACCGAGGAAGAACTTCAGCTCCCCCATCATGGACATCTGATATTGCTCTTGCATCATATATCCAAACTCTTCACTGTACTTCTGATTGGTGCAGCCGAAGATAATGTCATCCACATATATTTGGCACACAAACAGTTCACCATCATATGTCTTCGTGAAAAGAGTGGGATCCAGGGAACCAGGTATGAAGCCTTTGCTCTTCAGGAAGTATTTGAGTGTGTCATACCAGGCCCTAGGGGCTTGTTTGAGGCCATACAGTGCCTTGTTGAGCTTGTATACCATGTCAGGATGTTTTGGATTTTCAAACCCAGGCGGTTGTGCAACATACACTTCTTCTTCAATCTTGCCATTGAGAAAGGCACTTTTCACATCCATTTGATATAGAAGTATGTCAGGATGATTTGCATAGGCCAGCAGTATGCGTATGGCTTCAAGCCTAGCCACAGGAGCAAATGTTTCATCGAAGTCAATGCCCTCCACTTGAGTATATCCTTGAGCAACGAGACGAGCTTTGTTTCTGACAACTTGACCATGCTCATCTTGTTTGTTGCGGTATATCCATTTGGTGCCTATTATGTTGTGCTTCCGTGGATCAGGACGCTTAACCAGTTCCCATACATTATTCAGCTCAAACTGTTGAAGCTCTTCTTGCATAGCTTGAATCCATTCAGGTTCCATGAAGGCTTCTTCAACTTTCTTGGGTTCTGATATTGAGACGAATGCGAAGTGCCCACAGAAATTTGCTAGCTGAGTTGCCCTTGAACGAGTGAGTGGACCAGGTGCTCCCATAAGCTTGATTGATTCACTAGCTGGAACTTCATCTAGCACATTTGGCAGTTGCTCTCTTTGTGAACCATTTGTCTCATCGAACCGCACATCCACTGTTTCAACAACTTTGTAATGAAAGAGGTTGAAGACTCTGTAGGAGTGTGAATCCTTTCCATATCCAAGCATAAAGCCCTCATGTGCTTTTGGTGCAAACTTTGAGGTGTGGTGTGGGTCCTTGATCCAGCACCTTGCGCCAAATACTCTGAAGTAACTGACATTTGGCTTCTTCCCAGTTAGGAGTTCATAAGATGTCTTGTTCAAAGCTTGTGAAGATAAACACGATTGATTGTATGGCATGCAGTGTCAATGGCTTCAGTCCAGAATTTTCTTGGAGTCTTGTATTCATCTAGCATTGTTCTGGCCATCTCAATGAGTGTTCTGTTCTTGCGTTCGACGACGCCATTCTGCTGTGGCGTGTACGGAGCTGAGAATTCATGTGTGATGCCCAAGGTATCAAGATATGTATCAAGGCCAGTGTTCTTGAATTCAGTGCCATTGTCACTTCTGATGTGCTTTATCTTGGTGCCAAAATTGTTCACAGCACGATTGGCGAAGCGTCTGAAGACATCCTGCACTTCAGTCTTGTAAAGGATTATGTGCACCCAAGTATATCTAGAGTAATCATCAACAATAATGAAGCCATAGAGGCAAGCAGTAGTAGTAAAAGTTGAGTAGTGAGTGGGGCCGAAAAGATCCATGTGGAGCAGTTCGAAGGGTTGAGTAGTAGTCATGATAGTCTTCGAAGGATGTTTTGCCCTTGTCATCTTCCCCGCTTCACATGCACCGCATAAGTGATCTTTCTTGAACTTGATGCCCTCGATGCCTATGACATGCTTCTTCTTCGCAAGGGTGTGGAGGTTCCTCATGCCAGCATGCCCAAGCCTCCGATGCCAAAGCCAGCATCCTAAGGCTTTTGCAAGAAGACATACTGCAAGTTGTGGCCCTGCTGAGAAATATACCACGTACAGATCATCTTTTCGATACCCTTCAAACACTAGAGACTTGTCAGATTCCATTAGTACTAGGCAACGATATTTTCCAAACATTACGATCATGTTCAAATCGCAAAGCATTGAGACAGACATTAAGTTGAAGCCAAGGGATTCAACAAGCATGACTTTATCCATGTGTTGATCCTTTGAGGTTGCAACTCTACCTAGACCCAATACCTTACTTTTACCAGTGTCAGCAAATGTGATGTGGCTCTTGTCGGATGGACGTAAGGTTGAGTCCATAAGAAGGCTTCTTTTGCCAGTCATGTGATTTGTACACCCACTGTCAATAATCCATTCTGAAGACTTTGAAGACGCTGGTGTCGTACCTTACAGTGCAGTTAGGGGGATAGGCTTCACGAAGAGAATTGTGAAGCAAAAACATTTGACGAACCAGTGGGTTATGAAAACTTAGATCCAGATTAGGACTAATAGGGAGAGTAGCATGCGATTCAGGAACGAAGTACATAATGATGCCATTCAGGCATTTTATCTTGCACCCTACAGGGTTTTTAAGGTCCCCAGCAATAGCGTCAGAAGATTTCGGTTTTCTGCTGGAGACCTTTCCCTGCAAAAGAGAGTTAAGCCTTCTTAACCACCCACATCTTCAAGGGTGGCTTAGAAGCAATAAGTCTAAGTGCAGCATCTGAGAATTTTGGCTTTGAAGCCTTAGCAAACAGTCTTGCAAGTGGACAATAGTACTCATAAGAATAAGCAGAATAGTTTTTGGTCATATGAACATGACGGTTTGATGAACCGCTCTCATATTCATATGCCTGAGTATGGTTCCCCTAAAAACATTTGCGTTAGTGCGACTCAGGTGAGTCCTTTGTCTGTATGAAGCCTTTGGACCGTATGATGCCTTTAGTCTGAGGTTTGTCTTCTTCATGTGAGGTGTCATGAAGACATTCACAGGAAGAATTTCCAGACACGTTTTCGGAACCCAGATCTTCTTCATAGGAGGTCCATTCCTGCAGTTAGTACCAATGTACCTGGCAAACACTTCACCATTCTGATTCTTAAACAGTTTATAGTTTGCATCAAAGGATTCATCAATAATAATGGGGTTAGCACAAGTGAAGCCAGATAAATTGGATGGATCTGCTGAAGGTTCCTTTGCAGCAACCCATGTGGTTTTGGGGTACTGCTCAGGTTTCCAGTAAGAGCCATCTGCATTTATTTTCCGTACGAACCCAACACCCACTTTCCTAGGGTTTCGGTTCAGAATCTGCTTCTTGAGGACATCACATAATGTCTGATGTCCTTTAAGACTTTTGTACATCCCTGTTTCAAGCAATGTCTTCAACCTAGCATTCTCATCAGCAATAGCAGTGGTATCCTCAGCAGAGGGGTTAATTACCACATCAACAGTTGAAGATATTGCAACAGCAGTAGCAGTGGAACATTCAGCAACAGAAGTAGCATTATCACGCTCAATGCATTTAAGACATGGTGGTTCAAATCCTTCCTGAGCGGAACTGATCTGTTCGGCGTGAAGTGACTCGTTTTCCTTTTGAAGATCTTCATGAGCCGCTCTCAATTTCTCAAGTTCTTGCTTCCTTTGAAGATAATCATAGGAAAGCTTTTCATGAGTTTTTGAGAGAGTATCAAGACGATCTTCAAGTTCCTGATACTTAACATGAAGATTTTTTATGTCTTCAATTAAGGATTCAGATCGAGTCATTTCAGCACCCAACAGATCATCGCTTCTGTCTAACAGTTTTTGAATATGTTCCATAGCTTTCTGTTGTTCAGTTGCAATTTTAGCAAGTGTTTTGTAGCTGGGTTTTGAATCACAGTCAGAGCCATCGCCACTAGATGTTTGATAGCGAGTAGTGCATGTGTTTACCTTGGCACCGCGTGCCATGAAGCAGTAGGTAGGAGTGGAGTCGTTCTTGTCATTTGCATCGGTGTCGGTGATGAAGTCATTGTCTTCAGTGTTGAAGATGGACTTGGCGACGTATGCTGTAGCCAGACTCGCAATGCCAGAATCAGACTCCTCCTCAGACTCCACCTCTGCCTCCTCAGAAGCGGACTCCTCCTCTGAATCCATTTCCTTGCCAACAAACGCACGTGCCTTGCCAAATGAGCTCTTCTTGTGTGATGAAGACTTTGAGGAAGACTTGGAAGAAGAATTTGAGTATTTCTTCTTCCTTTTGTCATCAGAATCATATTCCTTGCTCTTCTTCTTCCTTCTGTTCTCATTGTCCCACTGTGGACACTCAGAGATGAAGTGTCCAGTTTTCTTGCACTTGTGACATGTTTTCTTCTTGTAGTCATGAGCAGAAGCTTCATCATTCCTTGAGCTTGATCGTGAAGATTTTCTGAAGCCTTTCTTCTTGGTGAATTTTTGGAACTTCTTCACTAGCATTGCAAGTTCCCTTCCAATGTCTTCAGGATCATCAGAACTGCTGTCGGATTCTTCTTCAGATGAGGAAACAGCTTTTGCCTTCAAGGCACGAGTTCGTCCATAGTTTGGACCGTAGACATCTCTTTTCTCAAAAAGCTGAAACTCATGTGTGTTGAGCCTCTCAAGTATGTCAGACGGATCGAGTGTCTTGAAATCAGGACGTTCTTGAATCATCAGGGCTAGGATGTCAAACGAACTATCAAGTGATCTCAACAGCGTCTTGACGATTTCATGTTTGGTGATCTCAGTGGCGCCGAGGGCTTGAAGCTCATTTGTGATGTCAGTGAGCCGGTCAAATGTGTGCTGGACATTCTCATTGTCATTTCGCTTGAAGCGGTTGAATAGGTTGCGAAGAACACTGATTCTCTGATCTCTCTGGGTTGAGATGCCTTCATTGACCTTGGAGAGCCAGTCCCAGACCAGCTTGGATGTCTTCAAGGCACTCACACGGTCATACTGACCTTTTGTCAGATGACCACAGATGATATTTTTGGCAGTAGAGTCCAGTTGAGTGAACTTCTTGACATCAGCAGCAGTGACACCTTCTCCAGCCTTGGGAACGCCGTTCTCGACGACATACCATAGGTCGACGTCAATGGCTTCAAGATGCATGCACATCTTATTCTTCCAGTAGGGATATTCAGTTCCATCGAAGACGGGGCACGCAGCGGAGACTTTGATTGTCCCTGCAGTCGACATAGCTAAAACTCCAGGTGGTTAAACTGAATCACACAGAACAAGGGAGCACCTTGCTCTGATACCAATTGAAAGTGCGTTATATCGACTAGAGGGGGGGTGAATAGGCGATTTTTATGAAAGTCTTCAAAACATGGGAGTTATGAAGACAAACAGTGAAGATTTTGCCTACACTATGCAGCGGAAGTTAGATTACACTAGGCAAGCCATGGTCAAGTATTCAATAGAGTGAAAGCACAAAGACAAACAGCTGCAGTGTAATAAGGATCAGGTAGGAAGAAGTTATGAAGCCAAACAGATCATACATTCACGTTGTGAAGACAAAAGATAGAGCAAGCATGCAATGGCTTCACAATGAGTAACAGTAAGAAAAAGGAAGTGAAGATGAAACCGGTGACTCGTTGAAGACAATGATGTGTTGGACCAGTTCCAGTTGATGTGACAACTGTACGTCTGGTTGGAGCGGCTAGGTATTTAAACCTTAGGACACACAGTCCCGGACACCCAGTCCTAAACACGCAGCTCAGGACACCAAGTCCTCATCGTATTCTCCTTGAGCTAAGGTCACATAGTCCTCGCCCCATCACTCTGGTAAGTCTTCAAGGTAGACTCCCAAACCTTCACAGACTTCATTCACTGGCAATCCACAATGTCTCTTGGATGCTCTGAACGCGACGCCTAACCGTCTGGAGGATTCACAGTCCTCAAGTGTAATAAGTCTTCAGATCACACAGACAAGAAGACTTAAGTGATGCCCAATGTTCTCTGGCTCTGGGTGGTTAGGGCTTTTTCATCGCTAGGAATTTTCTCTCAAAGGCTTCGAGGTGGGTGCTCTCAAATGACAAAAGCCGTGCACTGAAATCTGAGTAGCCAACCGTTTATGGTTGTAGGGGGTGGGCTATTTATAGCCACTTGGCAACCCGACCTGATTTGTCCGAAATGACCCTCGATCACTAAGGAACTGACACGTGTCTCAACGGTCAGATTTCAAACTCTCATGGCAACTTTACTTGGGCTACAAGCAAAGCTGACTTGTCCGGCTCTGGACAAGATTCGCTCTCATTGTCTTCACTCGAAGACATAGGTTTTTGGTTTAGGCATCACTTCAGTCATTCTGACTAGTTCTCCTGGACCCCACTTAACAGTACGGTGGTTCCTATGACTCAACACAAAAGAAAAAGAACTATGAAAGATCTAAGTCTTCGAGCTCCATAGGCTTCATAACGTGTCTTCTTTTGTCATAGTCTTCAATGTGAATATCTTCATATACCACCTTTGGCTTCAATGTCTTCATACATTTTTAGGGGTCATCTCTGGTAGTAAAACTGAATCAATGAGGGACTTCTACCTGTGTTATCCTGCAATTCTCACAAACACATTAGTCCCTCAACTAGGTTTGTCATCAATACTCCAAAACCAACTAGGGGTGGCACTAGATGCACTTACAACTTCATTCAATCCTCGATAATCAACAACCATCCTTAACGATCCATCCTTCTTCTCCACTAAAAGTACTGGCGATCCCCAAGGCGAAGAACTTGGGCGAATATATCCTTTATCCAGTAACTCCTTAATCTGCTTCTTAATCTCCACCAAATCCTTTGCGGGCATCCTATATGGTCTCTTAGATATTGGTCCTGTGCCTGGCAAAAGCTAAATCAAAAACTCAATATCTCTATCCGGTGGCATGCTTGGCAACTCTTCCAGAAATACATCAGGGAAATCCTTCACTACTGGAACTTCCTCCTGCACAACTCCTGTTAGACAATTCACTTGAGTCCTCTTTGGCACGTGCCGGGATACATGCTTGATCCTTCTCCCTTCTGGGGTGGTAAGCAAAATCGACTTACTGGTGCACTCGATGTTTCCTCCATACATCGACAGCCAATCCATACCCAGAATTACATCCAATCCTTGTGATTCCAAAATGATTAAATCTGAGGGAAACACATGCCTACCTATACTCAATGGCACTTGAAAGCATCCCTGGCTAGCCATATACTCCGCTCCTTGTGAGCTTACTAACATAGGTGTTCTAAGAACTTTGGTGGGCAGATTATACTTATCCACAAATCCCCTTGATATGTATGAATGTGATGCACCAGTATCAAAAAGAACGAGTGCAATAAATGACTTAACCAAAAACTTACCGATTACTGCATCCGGCTGCTCTTCAACCTCCTCCACGTTAACGTGGTTCACCTGTCCCCTGTTGAAAGGGTTCGGCTTCTTCCCAGAGCTTCCATTGCCATTTCAATTCTGGGATTCAGGACATTCATTGGCATAATGTCCGGTCTTCTGGCACTTAAAGCAAGTGACTTGGCTCAGGTCTCTCTTGGCTGGGGTTGATGGGTTGGTGCCATTCTGTCCGTTGCTTCCTCCATTCCCATTACCATTCCTGGTGCCATTGTGATTGTGCGAGCTATCTCCTCCATGGGTATGCTGAAAATGTCCTCCCGGTCTAGGGGTAAAACGTGGCTTCTACTGAGCTCCTGAATTGTACTTCCCTTGTCCATACTTCCTCTTGCGATTCTCAATCTGCTGCTGCTTCCCTTCAATCATGAGAGCATGGTCTACCAACTCTTGGTAGTTGCTGAAGGTTGCTACCATCAACTGCATGCTCAGCTCATCATTTAGTCCTTCTAGAAACTTCTCCTGCTTAGTTGCATCCGTAGCTACGTCATCTGGGGCATAACTTGCTAACTTACTAAAGTCCTCCACATATTGGCCAATTGTCCTTCCTCCTTGGTGCAAGTTGCAAAACTCTCGCTTCTTCATGGCCATAGCTCCTGCTGAAACATGGGCAGTACAGAAAGCCTGCTAAAACTGGTCCCATGTGACAGTGTCGACATGGAAAGTGGCTGTGAAATTCTCCCACCATGATGCTGCGGGTCCTTCAAGCTGATGTGCGGCAAACTTCACCTTTTCCGCAACTGTGCATCCAATCGTGGTCAACTCCCTTGCTGTCTTGCGGAGCCAATCATCTGCTACTATCGGCTCGGTGCTACTGGAAAATACCGGCGGATTCAGCTTAAGAAAACGGGCTAAGTGATCAACAAGTGGTGGTGGTGGTGGGTTGTTGTTGTTGTTCCCCTGATTCTGATTCTGGACTAGCAACTGCATCAATGTGTTCTGCTGCTGGATCAACTGGGTGAGCTCCAGTGGGAAGGTAAATCCGGGGTCACACCTCGAAGGCATCTGAGGGTTTAGGAAAAGATGAGATTTAAGAATAGAGAGGGGTCTAGAGAGAAAACACTACCCATATGCACATGAGGCAAAAGCAAACAATTCACTTCATTCAATCAAACAAGGGCATACAATCGATCTATCTATCGCAAAAGTGCTCGGACTACTATATTTACATGGTGGACTACTACTACTGATGGGGTGATCTTCTAGAAATATTCTTCGGTTGCAGACTCCATGATATCTGCTCTAGCTTCATCAACATAGTCATCATCTCTATCATCCGGATTCGAGTCGGTGTCGTCGATGATGATGTAGTCTTCCGGACGAGTCTCCTTGGGTTCTTCATCTTCTTCTACTAGTGTAGGGCCTCCCATGAATATTGCTACCTTCATTGTTAAGTTGGCATTCTTGTCTACTAGTACTTCGATTTCCTCTTCATAATCTTCACGTGGAGCCTTGAGTTCTTCCTCCAGTTCCTTGATTCTAGTCTTTGCCTTCTTCAGATCTATCATGTCGGTGCACATCTGGTTCCCCTGTCGTCGAATGTGCCAGTTTAACTCCTGGATAAAAGCTACAATTGATCTATCCTTCCTGGTGCTGCTCATCTCCTAGTGCTCATCTCGGCGCCCTCAAATCTGGTAGATAGTATCCTTGAGATCATTGCGGTAAACTTCTCCAATGCATCCCATGGCAATGTGAGCTGCCATGCTCTTTCCTAGACTCCAAGTTGGTGCATCAAAAGAAAACTCTATGGGCTCAGTGACTGGCATGAACATCCTTCCTGGAACTTGAACTTGAATCATCCAGAGCTCTTCTTCAGGTAAAGTGGCGTTGTAAGTCCCGGTGAAGCTTGGTACTCCTATGTTCAGGTATCTAGTGACTTCCTTCAAGTGACGTCCAAAGGGTGTGTCTTCATCCGGTTGCGTGAACTTGTACCTTGCATCCACCATCCTAAAAGAGTAGAAAAGATGAGAAGTCAGAAAGAGAAGAGAGTGAGTAGTGATCTAGGGCTTTAGCTTAGTGGTCGTGTCCTATAGTCAGCGTGTGCTCTGATACAATGTTGTAGCGACCAGACCTCAAACGGTCCAATCTCTGTGCTCCAGTGTCATCCCTGGATCAGTAATGCTGACACCACACAGTACTTGAAGGATTTATAACAGAGTAGCAATCACACACTTATTACATTGAGTGCCTCAAAGGAGAACTTATTACAATAAATATGGCTTAAGGCCATCTAATAACGATAACAGCGGAAGGCTTAGAAGAATAGTGAGTCCATCAACTCCAACGGCATCACCGAATATAGAACCGTGACCTAAAGTCACCTTAATCGTTGTTTGAAAAGTCTGCAACATTAACGTTGCAGCCCAAAACAGGTTAGCACATGGAATATGCTGGCAATGTAACACATAGAGAGCAATGAAAGAAATAGACTATACTACATGCATATTTGGCTGGTGGAAAGCTCTATGGTTACAGTTTTGCGAATGACCTAAAGGAATAAATTTTATTTAACTATCATGGTGGTTGTTAAACATTGAGAATGGTTGACAGCATTCTCAATCCCAATTAAGCATCATCATTAAACAAAACCCAACAAAATTAATTTTAGAGTAACATGATGAGATTCACATGATAATCCAAGTACTAGATACTCAAGATGTCCATAACCGGGGACACGGCTAACCATGATTAGTTTATACACTCTGCAGAGCTTTGCGCACTTTTCCCCACAAGACTCGATCGCCTCCGTTTGATTTCTTGCACTACATGGTGTTTGAGAAACGGATGACCGAGACACAGTCTTTCAGAAGCGCTAGCACCTTACGATCGGGTAGACCGTTACACCTACTTTCCCCTACATCTGCTAGTCCACCACTGTAAGAGTTCGCATGACTTAATCAACTATGCTAGAGCCCATAGTAGCTTGTGGCTGCACACGGAAGTTTCTAGCATGAATAATCTCATGATCCCTTTGAGCCTGGGTGGCGGTCCAAAAGAAAAACAGGCAATCGCTGGAATACCCAGGTGCCTCAATCCACCCAGATGTGTATTTCAGTTGCCACCTTAGATAAACCATTAATTTAACAATCTCACATCTTTCATGGATTTCACTCACCCACTCCACGTCTACTAGCATAGCATGGCATAATAAGCAAACGTAGAAGTAACTCCCAAAGGTTTGATAATAAACAAGTAATAGGTACTACCTCAACTACTTCCCAAACCCACAATTTAATTAGATCCTAACCATGAAATGTGTGAGGATTGATCTAATGCAATAAAGCTGGGTAGTAGGAGGTATGATCAAAGTGTTACTTGCCTTGCTGATGATCCGGGGAACCTAGCGATTCAAAGTAGCAAGCGGCACACTCCGGGTACTCTATCGCAGACAAACAAGCATACAATAAGTACTGAACTAATGCATAGGTAAAACTCGAATAAGAGATCTAACCAGAAAGTTCAACTTAAGAACTCCAGTTGACAAAAAAATCAAATCGAACGAAGCAATGAGAAACAAATGGCAAAAGAAACAAGCTTCATTTACTATTATGGATCTAGGGCAATTTTTACTATGGCAAAAACTTGTTTGAGTTGGTTAAATGGAAAGAGGGTTTCGAGACGAAACTCTAGGCGCTTGAATCGCCTGATTCCGATAAACGAGCGAAAAGTTATACTAGAACGAAAAACGGATCAGGAATCGTGATCAGAAAAATCGCAGATTTAATCCGAGAAAAAGAAAACGACGAACAGATTAACGAACAGACATTCGTTAACTGGATCTAAATGATGAATGCGTTCGTTAAAACGAACGAACAAGCGAACGCTCGCTATGTAAATAAACCGGAAAACCGATCTATTAAAAAACGAACTAAAAAACCAAACAAAACCGACGGAAAACCGATCGGTTTTTCGAGAAAAACTGGCGGCGGCGAGGTCTACCTCCGGCGAGCGGCGGGGCGATGGTCCGGCGGGGCGACGGGGCGGCACGGGCGGCGGGGCGGCGCGGCGGCGGGGCTGCTAGGGTTTGGGGGGGTCCGGCTGGGCCTCCCCGGCATATAAAGCCGGCCGGGCCAAGTGTCCAGGTCGGACACGGCCCGGTAGGTCGGTTGCGTTTTTTAAATAGTTACACTCAGAAAAAAACAAAAGGAATATTAAGCGGACTCCAAAAATCCCGAAATAAATTTTCCCTGGCTTCTAAAATCAAGCCGCACAGGATGAACATTTAATTGGGGCCTAAATGCAATTTTTAAAAATGCGCATTTTTCCTAAATTCAAATAAAATAGAAAATAAAACTAAAATAAAATCTTATTTGATTTTTTATTAAATCCTCAATATTTCTTTATTTTGGGAAAGTCATTTTATTCCCTCTCTCATATTTTGATAATAGAAATAATTGAAGATAAAATAAATAAAATCAAATGATCCTGTTTTCAAAATTTGAGAAAACTCAAATATGAAAATAATGAAATCCCCAACTCTCTCCGAGGGTCCTTGAGTTGTGTGAAATTTCTAGGATCAGCCAAAATGCAATAAAATATGATATGCAATGATGATCTCGTGTATAACATTCCAAATTGAAAATTTGGGATGTTACAGTAACTAACTCATTAGTCACATTGCTTGCAAGGCTTATAGTGATGTGCATTACCGAGAGGGCCCAGAGATACCTCTCCGATATACGAAGTGACAAATCCTAATCTCGATCTATGCCAACCCAACAAACACCTTCGAAGACACCTGTAGAGCATCTTTATAATCACCCAGTTATGTTGTGACGTTTGATAGAATACAAGGTGTTCCTCCGGTATTCAGGAGTTGCATAATCTCATAGTCAGAGGAACATGTATAAGTCATGAAGAAAGCAATAGCAATAAAACTAAATGATCATTATGCTAAGCTAACGGATGGGTCATGTCCATCACATCATTCTCTAATGATGTGATCCCGTTTATCAAATGACAACACATGTCTATGGTTAGGAAACTTAACCATCTTTGATTAACAAGCTAGTCTAGTAGAGGCTTACTAGGGACACTGTGTTTTGTCTATGTATTCACACATGTATCAAGTTTCCGGTTAATACAATTATAGCATGAATAATAAAAATTTATCATGATATAAGGAAATATAAATAACAACATTATTATTGCCTCTAGGGCATATTTCCTTCAATGTCGGTCCGGGCCGCTTCATCCAACAATACCGCCGAATCAAAGTAAGACGTTGTTGGTAAGCAGTATGACTATTATCGCCCACAACTCTTTGTGTTCTACTCGTGCATATAACATCTACGCATAGACCTGCTCGGATGCCACTATTCGGGAACGCAGTATTTCAAAAAGTTTCCTACGATCGTGCAAGATCTATCTAGGAGATGCATAGCAACGAGAGGGGGGAGTGTGTCCACGTACCCTCATAGACCGAAAGCGGAAGCGTTTAGTAACGCGGTTGATGTAGTCGAACGTCTTCGCGATCCAACCGATCCAAGAACGTATGGCACCTCCATATTCCCCACATGTTTAGCACGATGACGTACCTCGAGCTCTTGAGCCAGTTGAGGACGAGCGAGAGTTCTGTCAGCACGACGGCGTGGCGACGGTGATGATGACGTTACCGGCGCAGTGCTTTGTGTAAACACTCCGATAATATGACCGAGGTGTGCAACTGTGGAGGGGGGCACCGCACATGTCTAAGAGAAGACTTGGTGTGCCTTTGGGGTGCCCCCCTCCCACGTATATAAAGAAGGGGGGAGGCCGGCGGCCAGGTGTGGGGAGTCCTACTAGGACTCCCTAGTCCTAGTGGGATTCCCTCTCTCTTTTTTCTCCTTTTCCGGAGTATCTAAAGGGGGGAAGAGAGAAGGAGTAGGAGAGGGAAGGGGGCGCCACCTCCTGGCCGTCCCTCTCTCTTCTCCACTAAGGCCCATGGTGGTCCATTAACCTCCCGGGGGGGGGTTCCGGTAACCCTCGGTACTTCGAAACTCATCTGAAACGACCCGAACCATTCCGGTGTCCGAATGTAACCTTCCAATATATGAAACTTTACCTCTCGACCATTTGGAGACGCCTCGTCATGTCGGTGATCTCTTGCGGGACTCTGAACAAACTTTGGTCATCAAATTGCATAACTCATAATACAAATCGTCATCGAACGTTAAGCGTGCGGACCCTATGGGTTCGAGAACTATGTAGACATGACCAAGACACATCTCCGGTCAATAACCAATAGCGGAACCTGGATGCTCATATTGGCTCCTACATAATCTACGAAGATCTTTATCGGTCAAACTGCATAACAACATACATTGTTCCCTTTGTCATCGGTATGTTACTTGCCCGAGATTTGATCGTCGGTATCATCATACCTAGTTCAATATCATTACCGGCAAGTCTCTTTACTCGTTCCATAATGCATCATCCCGTGACTAACTCATTAGTCACATTGCTTGCAAGGCTTATAGTGATGTGCATTACCGAGAGGGCCCAGAGATACCTCTCCGATACTCGGAGTGACAAATCCTAATGTCGATCTATGCCAACTCAACAAACACCATCGGAGACACCTGTAGAGCATCTTTATAATCACCCAGTTACGTTGTGACGTTTGATAGCACACAAGGTGTTCCTCCGGTATTCGGGAGTTGCATAATCTCATCGTCAGAGGAACATGTATAAGTCATGAAGAAAGCAATAGCAATAAAACTAAACGATCATTATGCTAAGCTAACGGATGGGTCTTGTCCAACACATCATTCTCTAATGATGTGATCCCATTTACCAAATGACAACACATGGCTATGGTTAGGAAACTTAACCATCCTTGGTTAACGAGCTAGTCTAGTAGAGGCTTTCTAGGGACACTGTGTTTTGTCTATGTATTCACACATGTATCAAGTTTCTGGTTAATACAATTATAGCATGAATAATAAATATTTATCATGATATAAGGAAATATAAATAACAACGTTATTATTGCCTCTAGGGCATATTTCCTTTAGATCAGGTGTGACATACTCTATGTTCACATACAACGGGTGCAAGACAGTTTTGCACATGCGGAATACTTGGGTTAAATATGATGAGCCTAGCATGTACAGACATGGCCTCGGAACACTGGAGACTGAAAGGTCGAACGTGAATCATATAGTAGATATGATCAACATAGAGATGTTCACCATTGATGACTACCCCATCTCACGTGATGATCGGAAATGGGTTAGTTGATTTGGATCACGTATCACTTAGATGACTTGAGGGATGTCTATTTAAGTGGGAGTTCTTTAGTAATATTATTAATTGAACTTAATTTATCATGAACTTAGTCTTAATGGTTTTTGCATATCTATGTTGTAGATCAAAAGCTTGCGATATAGCTCCCATATATTTTTGATATGTTCCTAGAGAAAACTAAGTTCAAAGATGATAGTAGCAATAATGCGGACTCGGTCCGTGATCTGAGGATTATCCTCATTGATGCACAGAAGAATTATGTCCTTGATGCACCGCTAGGTGACAAACCTGTTGCAGGAGCAGATGCAGACGTTATGAACGTTTTGCAAGCTCAATATGATGACTACTTGATAGTTTAGTGCGACACACTTTACGTCTTAGAACCGGGACTTAAAAAACGTTTTGAACGCCACAGAGCATATGAGATGTTCCAACAAGCTGAAAATTGATATTTCAGATTCATGCCCGTATTGAGAGGTACGAGACCTCTGACAAGTACTTTGCCTACAAGATGGAGGAGAATAGCTCAGCCAGTGAGCATGTACTTTGGATGTCTGGGTACTACAATCGCTTGAATCAAGTGGGAGTTAATCTTCCGGATAAGATAGTGATTGAAAGAGTTCTCTAGTCACTATCACCAAGGTACTAGAACTTCGTGATGAACTATAATATGCAAGGGATGACGAAAATGATTCCTGAGCTCTCCACGATGCTGAAATCAGTGAAGGTAGAAATCAAGAAGGAGCATCAAGTGTTGATGGTTAACAAGACCACTAGTTTCAAGAAAAAGGGCGAGGGAAATAAAGGGAACTTCAAGAAGAATGGCAAGTAAGTTGCCACTCCCGTGAAGAAGCCCAAAGCTGGAACCAAGCATGGAACTGAGTGCTTCTACTGCGAAGGAAATGGTCACTGGAAGTGAAACTGGCCCAAATACTTGGCGGATAAGAAGGATGGCAAACTGAACAAAGGTATATTTGATATACATGTTATTGCACTACAAAAAAAGACACATCCGTGACATTTTGGGCCGAACAAATAAATTCTGTCATACATATGACACTTCTATGACAATAATTGTGACAAAACCCGGTATCATCATAGATGTGGTGGGCTCCTACTTCTATGACAAAAAATCATGATAGAAAATGGGCTTTTCATCCTGGGTGGGCTGGAGACGCAGCTGCATGACATTCTTTGGGCCATCCATGACGGAAAAAACCGTGGTAGAAGCGAGGGGGAGGAAAATTTCGGGGAGTTCCCGGTTACGGTGGGAGGTCGGGGGCTGAGCGATGCGCGTTTCTCTCGTACACGTACGCGCGTGTGTGCGAAGCGTTGGCTCTAACTGAACCCGAGCGAGGCATTGGGCTCTAATTGAACCCGAGCGATTGCACTGTACGCTACGCGTTACTGAACCCGAGCGATCGACCAATGGCTGTTAACTGAACCCGATCGAGCGATTCCTTCGCTACTGCTGCTAACTGAAGCCGATCGATGTTGCCTCTGGGATGAATAGTGAGCGCTGCGGGGGGTTTGGATGAACAGTGAGCGGTGGCGTTGCCTCTGGATGAACAGGACCCCGTGGTGTCGTGGAGGGCTGGATGAACAGTAGACGGTGGAGGGGTGGTTGAGCAGGACCCCATGGTGTGGAGGGCTGGATGAACAATAGACGGTGGAGGGGTGCCCGTGGAGGGGTGGTTGAACAGTAGCCGGTGGAGTAGCGCGCGGTAGAGGCTGGATGAACAATAGCCCGTGGAGGCTGGAGGAGGTTGACGGTGGAGATGAACAGTATCCTGTGGAGTCCCGTTTTGTGCTACGCCACACCCCTCCTGATGAACAGGACCCCCGTTTCGACCGTAGCGGTCCAACACAAGTCCGTTTCGTCCGTTTTGTGGTACGCCACACCGCGCCCGATCAACAGGACCCCCGTTTCGACTGTAGGAGGTCCGTTTCGTCTGTTTTGTGGTACGCCACACCCCTCCCGATCAACAGGACCCCCGTTTCGACTGTAGGAGGTCTGTTTCCTCCGTTTTGCGGTACGCCAGACCCCTCCCGATCAACAGGACCCCGTTCCAAACGAAGGAGGTCTGTTTCCTCCATTGTGCGGTATGCCAGGCCTCGTTTCCATCGCATGTTCCGTCCAAGCCCTCCCGATGAACACGACCACGCATTCCGTTCCGACCCAGCCGGTTGGCTCCCACATGTTCCGTTGCCTCCCGATGAACACGAGCATTCCGTTGCCTCCCCATGAACACGACGCATTCCGTTGCCTCCCCATGAACACGACGACGATGTTGTTTCTCCATTCCGACACAGCCATGTACACGAGCCCTGGCCGTACGTATGCGCGAGTAGGCGTTCGAGACCCCGCCCGTATGTACACATACGTGGCCGTATTTTCTTTCTTGCACCCTGGCCGCTGTACGTACGTGTACATGCTACGTGCGCGCCTCTACTATGACACGTACGTGCCTCTACTACGACACGTGCGCGCCTCTACATCCACCAGTATATATGTACGTACACGTTTGCGACCAGAATGACAACGCTACGTACGCTTCAACCAGGTGGGTCCCGACTGTCAGGCACTTCCTTGCGTGCGAAGATGTAGCTGGTGGGTCCCAGCAGTCAGGGGGGAAACGTTTTTTTTTCATGAAATATGGTGGCCCGTCCGCTGGGTCCCCGCTGTCAGGTGGTGGAATAATTATTTTGCACGTAATAAGGAGGCACTTCCTTGCTGTGGCCATGGACCCTGCTGTCAGCCTCTCCACGTACAGTCCACGTCCGATGGAAGACGATCCTTGACCATGTTGCCCACGCCGTGCCGAGAGCACCAGGGTGGTGGACGACGGCGAAGCCTAGGAAGGGGACGATGCAGAGCCGGGGAAGACGCGACAATGGATGCCCACGCGTAGAGGAGTACGAGGGTTTACTGGTTCGCTGTGGTGTAAGGCTGCCGTCGCCGCAGAATAACAGGGGGTGTGGGTGAGTAGAAGGATGGCCTGGCCAGCGGTGGGAGTAGTAGGGGCGGTGAGGCCTCCGCCGCATCGCAGCCGGCCACGGGAGGCAGGAGCACAAGGCACGACCGGCGCTGGTTTGGGCGGCTGGAGCAAGAAGACCAGAGGTTGAAGAAGCACTACAGTCGTTAGATGGACATCGTACGGTCACTGGAGCTAGAATCGTGCATATTGACTAAGTTGACAAAGCCCTCCGTCCCCGTCAACTTAGTAGGCCCACAAGTCAGCCTGCCACTATACTGGGTCCCAGCTAACAGGGGGAGTATTCATTTTTTTGTGCGTAATAAGGAGGCACTTCCTTGCGTGCAAAGATATAGCTGGTGGGTCCGAGCTGTCAGCGGCGGTAACATTTTTTTCACGAAACACAGAGGCCCTTTTGGTGGGTCCCTGATGTTAGGTGGAGGCCCTGTTCAAGAATTCATTTGATTAACCAGTTAACTTGCCGATTAATCCCTACTCATAGGGTCCCCGAGTAGCCGATTACCCGATAAATCGTCCGATTAATTGATTAAATGGCCGATTAACTTGCCGATTAGCCTATTAATCCCCTACTCACCAGCCGACCGAGCAGCTACCAGTTAACGATTTCCTCAACAATGGGTGGAGGAATCATTATTTTGCGCGTAATAAGGAGGCATTTCCTTATGTGCGGCCGTGGACCCAACTGTCGGCCTGTCACGTACAGTCCACTTCAGATGCATGTCGGTCGTTGACCACGTTGACCAGGCCGCGCCGAGAGCACCAGGGCGGTGGACGACGGCGAGGCCTAGGAAGGGAACGACACGGAGGCAGGGAAGACTCGGCAGTTGTTTCCCACGCGGAGGGGAGTACAACTGTATGAGGGTTTACTGGTTCGTCTGCCATCGCCGGAGAATAACAGCAGGTGTGGGTGAGTAGAGGGATGGCTGGGCCGGCGATGGGAGTACGGTGGGGCGGTGAGGCCTGCGTGGCAGCAGAGCCTGCCGTGGGGAGAAGGGAGCAGGCAGTCCCGTCGGCGCTTGTTTGAGCGGCTGGAGCAGGAAGAGCAGAGATTGAAGAAGCACGACGGCCGTCCAACAGTCACAGCTTGTGCGTCAACATTTTTTTAGGAAAGCCTCAAATCTGTGGAAAACAGCATACAACCCACCTGCCATTATTTGTAATAATTTACAGCCTATTTGCTAATTATTAAGGTTTTTTTGGAGCCCATATTCTTTTTGTTAGCATTACAGCCCATATTGTGGCCACGGTTAAAAAATTATATGAAATTTTGCATATTTCGGTGCGGTCCGAACTGTTTCTAATCCTGAAATTTCGACTCACATTCAAACTAATTTTAAAAATAAATGTATATCAATATAAAATCCAGCAAATTCTCCACGCATAAAAATTAATGTAATTTAAAATCACGAAATGAAAAAAAGATATTTGAAACTAATTGTCGGTTTGATGTGTTTTAAAAATGTACAACCCATTTCTCATTACTAATGGGCCATTTTCTTGGCCAGCCGAATGAAAGCTCTCCTCGTCTTGAAGGATTTGCAGCCCAACAGGCCTGACAAAGTGACTTACTTGGCAAATCACAAAAAAACCGGGTTGTGGCCGTGAACCCAGCTGTCGGCCTCTCCACGTACAGTACTCTTCGGATAGAATGTCGTTGACCACGTTGACCACGCCGCGCCGAGAGCACCAAGGCGGTGGACGAAGGCGAGGCCTAGGAAGGGGACGGCGCGGAGCCGGGGAAGACGCGGCAGTGGATGCCCCCGCGGAGAGGAGTACGAGGGTTCACTAGTTCGGCTGCGGTGTGAGGCTGCCGTCACCGCAGGGCCTGGCTAGTGGTGGGAGTAGTAGGGGGCGCTGAGGCCCCAATGGCAGCACAGCCGGCCACTGGAGGCAGGAGCAGGCGGTCTCCCCGGCGCTGGTTTGGGCGGCTGGTGCAACAAGAGCAGCGATTGAAGAAGCAGCAGGACCGTTTGATTCAAATCCAACGGTTACTGCTGCTAGAATCGTTTGTTGACTAAGTTGACAAGCCCTGCATACGCGTCAACTTAGTAGGCCCACAGGTCAGCCTCCCAACCGGTGCGCCCTAGATGTCAGTGGGAGGAATCATTTTTTCACGTAATATGGAGGCAGTCGATTGCGTGCAGCCAGGCCAGCGGAGGGAGTAGGGTGGGCCGGGGAAGCCTGCGCGGCATCACAGCGGGCCACAAGAGGAGAGAGCAGGCAGTCCTGCCGACGCTAGTTTAGGCGGCTGGAGCAGGAACATCAGAGATTGAAGAAGCACGTCGGCTGTTGGATGGACATCCAACAGTCACTGCTGCTAGAATCGTGTGTTCACTGACAAAGCCTTGCGTAAACAAGTTAGCCTCGAAATCTGTGGCGTGTACAACCCATTTTCTATTATTTTTATAATTTTACTCATTTTCTAATTCATATGGAATTTATTGCAGCATGTTTTCCATTTTTAGAATTGCTGGCCATTTTCTGGTCAGTAGCAGGGTCAAAAAATTAACTAAATATGTGGGAAATTTTGAAAATTCACAAATTTTTGTTGGGGAATGAAATATTCTTAATCCAAAAATTAATAGCCATACTAAAAAAATTTAAAAATAAATTAGTACTATGTCATGTTAAATCCAATGAAATACGTATAAGATATCAGTGAAGAACAAAAACAAAAAAAGAAACTTATATCCCATTTGCTATAAATTTTTTGGAATTTTCAACCCCTTTTGATATTACTTTTAACAGACATTGACCATACTCTTAAGCCAGGCTGGAATGCATCCCTCCTCGTCTTGAAAGATTTGCAGCCCAGTAATTCGGAGAAAACAAATAGGCCTAGCTTGGGTATTCTTCAAAAAGAAATATTGGGGTACCTATTTTCCCAAAGAACTAGTACATGAGCATTTAGCTTTATTTATTTATTTACATATTTATGTTTACGGGATGATGAGCATGTACCTGGGCCGGATTCATGTGAGAGCCTCCCTTCTAGTTAATTATGGGCTTCTCTATTGGGCCTTCATCAGTGGGCTGCATGTTATCAACAAGTGGAAAATGTGTTCCGTACGAAAAATAGTATGCGCTACGTATGGTACGGGGCACTAAAGGATCGAATCGTGCAACGACTTCCAAAACATTGTGTTTGTCGTTCTAACAACACATTTATTCAACCAACAGACGAAATATACTACTGATTGTACATTGAAAACAACAGCAGCAGCAACCAAGGCTGGGGGTGCAACAGAAGCAGTAAGCAGGCCACAAGAGTGAAGACGCAACTCTCTCTTCCAAACCAAACATCAGTCATCATTACAAAAGGGCTACCAAAAAAGAACAAGTGTATGCATCAAACTAAATAAAGATCCTACTACACCAAGTGTACGCATCTAACTAACTGTCTCAGTTAGACGTTACTATTTATTAAGCTATGGAGATTGGCTGACGGCTTGAACCAGATGGGTGCCTGATGGGGGAAACTCCAGCCAGCAGGTTGAAGTCTGATACTTGCGACCCTCTCTCCTACTTTGGGCTGCAGAGCGTGGCGGCACATATCAGGGTATGGTGCATGCAGAGATGCATGGTACGCTGTGTACACACAGTTTTGCCTGATGAACGAAACTGCGCTGCCGTCATGATCCTTGGCGTCGGTTATCTCCTGGTTAATCGGATAATCCAGTCTGACAAACAGAGAGCGTGTACCAAGGCTACTTACCAGCCTCCAGTCAAAAATTCCTGAAGGCCCAGAGAAGCTAGGATCCTGCTCAAAGACCTTGTAGTGACTGTGATTGTATTCCATGAAACAACACGTCCGGTATGTGTGAACGATCATCAATCTTTCGCCGTCGTCTGATCGAGCCAGGAACCACCTGCAATTGCCATGCCGCTTTTCTTTGAATGGTTCTGGGATTAGGAAGGGTAGGGACACCAGGCGGCCTACAACATCATATCAAGTTGGAGTCAAATAAAAAAGGGCTCTTGATTTAGTCAATCTTAAGAACAACATGTTATGAGCATGAATATTTTTTCAGCAAATGTTGACAGTAATATAAGCAAGCCATCATGATATCATAGGAAAGTAACATACTGCTGTAATAGCCGTTTGTAGCGATGGCTGGAGTAGGCAGCAATAGGTCCAGCCATAGAAGGAGTCGATAGCGTAAATGAAGCCCTTGTGTTCAATGGCATCAGAGAACCATGGAGGATGTATGATCCTGCGATGGACGTGCAGATTTATCCACTTACCGTAGTGACCTGTCAGATAGGCGAGACCACGGTTGAAGAACGCAATTATCCTGAAGTCTTTATAATTCGCAGATCTTGTGGGCACTTGGCAGATTACAACCTTGAGCAAATCAAACTTGGTATCATGTTGGCTACTGTAAGATTCCGAGTATTCTGGGCCGTGGTGCCAAAGCAGTGCAGTGTTACTCGAAGGAAGGGGGATCAATCGCCACGTGTAGACCTCCACGAGCATCCAGCTGCCGCGATCGTCGATGAGCACCATCCAAGACGTGTTCATGCCGACCCAGTACATACCGTTAATGTAGTTGAGGCTGACGGGGATCGGATCGTAGTCAAGGGGGTTGATGCTCGCCACCCTACGATCGTTATGCTGCGTGACACGCCATTTTTGAAGATTAGGCGGCATCAGCAAGCAAGGAGCTGGCTTAAAAAGCTCCGGCCTGAGGGCTTTGTGTAAACGGTACAGCCCCGACGAGCACGCGGCGAGCGGCATGGTACTGAGATTGTCCACATGTGAAACAATGAGCTTGATTACCTCTGTGGGGAGCGAATTCCAGCCACTCTTTCGGCGGACGCTGCTCGGTTCTGCCATTGTTAGTGCTTGGGTTTCGGACGAGGGGGGAGGCGCCTTAGCGGGGAAGGAAGATTGGACGAGATTATGTGCAGACAAAGATGGAGAAGCGAATATGTGCCGCGGGAAGTGGATAGGTGATGATGACTACAACACGCCGCTTGACTTACGAGACACATACCAGCAGTGTAGGGTCGTGTCGATGCCAGACAACTTGCTTGAGTGATCACAGTACTGGTACTCCCTACAGTGATATTCCCTAACTTGCTTGAGTAGAGTAGTAGAGTAGGACTCTGCTCTACTACTAGCACCGGAGGAGTAGTATATTCTAATCTAAAATAGTTACAAACTTCAATGCCCAAGCGTGGAACGACTACGAACCATGCTCAAAGACTGTGTCTACGTGGTGTTTGGACATGGGCGACAACCTCAACGCCAACGGTGCTGCTCTTGTTGCACCGTTGTGTTTCTGTCCTTCCTATTCGAAATCATGGTAGAATTCATGATTTATTTTGTGATTATTCGGATTAAATCTCGTAGTAACTTGCTCATATATTCAACTGGCGCAACGTCCCCTACAGCCACTCCCGTTTCATGGATGGCCTGGTCGATGCCTCCAAGGAGCCCTTCATCCACTGCTATGAGTGCCCGATGCCGTTTTGTGGCTCGCCGGCGGACATGGTGCATCACCTCATGGATGCGTGTAGTGGTCACTGCTGGCCCTTGGCGGAGAACATCAAGTACGAGACGTGCTACCCGTTCACCATGCCAGAGTCGCTGGAGGATCACCGCCGCCTGCTAGTCTCGGAGGAGGACGGCACCGTCTTCTTCTTGATCATGGGCATCGATGAGGCCCGCGCAGGCCGCCGCCCCATCTCTGTAATGTGTGTCAGGGGCGAGGCCGCTGACGCTGACACTGACACGAGGCCGATGTACGGGTGTGTGGTTAGTGTTACTACCCCTCCGGGTCGCGTGGGCGGCGACATCGGCCTCATCGAACGGACTTGGACTCTGGGGAGCTGGGACTATCCCGCCAATGTGGACTTGGAAAACCCATGGCATCCTTTACCCGCTGATGCGGTGCACGGGGACTCCAAGGAGGTTCACCTGGACATACACATTATCAAGTTAAATGTTGATCATTAGTCTTCGCTCAATGTAATCCGCTGTCTAAGCATGTGGAGACTTCCATGCAGGATCTTGCTCTATTGGAGTATACCGCATGAATAAAAGTGTATCCGTTTATGGTTTAGTCTAGAATCTTCCATGTATTAATTTTTACTACAGTACTGGTGAAAGACTTACGATGAACCATTTCTTACATCTCCTCTGCCCACTTGCAAGTCATCCTGATTTAATCCCTCCGTCTAGGTGTATAAGGGCATGGTTAATATTAATTAATAGTATAGCCAACTGTTGACTATAAGAAAGTTCCATGTCATCTATAGCCAACATGTATAACAATCGATACTCAAAAACTAATTCTTAAATATCATGTCTTGCAAAGCACAATAAGTGTTATTTCTTCACAAGTTTTGGATGCAGGTTGAACAGTTGAACGCTTTTGTTTGCAAAAGATACCTTTTTATCTATTTCACCTGGATGTTTGTGAGCTCTAGAGATGAAATAATATCCGAAGAAACCTATGAATACCCGTTACACATGAGATGAACCCCACATCCTTTGTCAAAATAAACAACTCCCCGATCAATGCATTTCACTCTTCGGTGCAACGCATGGGCACCTTACTACTATAGATTAGTACGACCAAAAATTGAACTAACATTATATATAGTACGATAAATGCTGATGCATGTCACCTAAAATTATGTCATTCAAAACTATGTTAAAATACGAATCCAACAATATAGTTTTTGTTGACATGCACTAACATTTTGTGAGTTAAATCTTCAGTCAAATTCAATGGGGGACTAATAAACCACGACCGATGTAGTACAAGTGTAGAGGGCGGCGCTGCACGGGAGTCTCACCTCTCACCCCACTTGTGGCGCGGCAGTAAAGCCGTCATATCACAAAACCCAACCACTCCCAGTAATAAGTGGCCTGATAAAATAAACGGACAAGCAACCATCACATCCCTCTATCTTTTTTGCATTTCATCTCTCTGCATTTACTTTCCCCGGTTCATCTCGCACACTCGATCCCTAGCTACTACTCCTAGGGCCAGTTCTTTTGGCGGCTTCCCCAGCTTTTCCCACAACACTAGTCACAGTGGAGAGTAACAATAAGGCGCCTCACTCATTTATTTGGGCTTCTAAACTACTACTCCGTCCTGGTTTATTCCTCACCATTGTAATTTGTGCTAAATTTTGACCAAAGATTTAACTGGTTTATTCCTCACCATTGTAATCCCTCCGTCTAGGTGTGTAAGTCATCTTACAAAAACCAAATAATCCCAAAACACTTAGGCACAGTGCATTAACTTCTACCTCGTTTCTTGTTTCTTGACATATCAACCAATAAGAGATAAAGAGTGTGCATGCTTTTAATGACTTGAGATATCAAACACGACATGCAGTGGTTAGTTCATTGCATGCAATACTATTAATTAGCAAATAAACATTAACGTTTCTCATTTTCTCCTCCTCCTTGGTCACGGGGCACAGCCTAAGATGACTTACTCACCTAGACGGATGGAGTAGTGCATGTGACATGCACTAACATTTCATTAGTTAAATTTATGATGAAAATTTGACATAGATTACAATGGGGACCACTAAACCAGGACGGAGGTGGTAGTTATGGAATTACTAATCTAGAAGCCTAAAAGAACTGGCCCATGGTACTCCTACTAGTAGTAGTACTCAAGCTGTAATTCCAATTGCACGGCACAACTTGTTAGGCAAAAAATTTGATACAGGGTGTAGGAAGCGGTTTGGGAATTTGCATGCCTTTCCAACCAGTGAGATACTCCATACAAAGTATGACAGAGAAATAACCACAGAGAAGGAAGCTAAAGTAAACAATCAAACGAGCATTTTTGCATTTTTTTTGCATTGAATCGTTTCACAAGCTTGACTAGTGTTGTTTTTCTACTTTTACAAAAACCGCATCGTAATGTTAAAACGTGCATTTGCACGTGCATAAGTAATAGTAGTTCTCCCTCCGTCTAGGTGTATAAGTCTTCCCTCCTTCTTGGTCACAGTGCACAACGAAAGATGACTTATTGACCTGGACGGAGGGAGTAGCACAGTCTGCAAGCATATATCGAGAGAGAGAGACGTATAGTGCGATAGTATATAGTAAAGTTTGTGCCATATGCACATACTTGCAAAATTCGTACGAATACACAAGGTTTCCAAACTTTCCCTTTTACATACTTAATTAAGGACGCTAAAAATTCCTGAACGTTTGGGATTTATCATTTGCGTCCCAAAACTAATGAGATCGCCTTACGAAACAAAAATTATACTCCTCCTAAAAGCCACGGCGCTCGCAGGAGCGCTTGCGGCGCGCCACGAGTGCCCTGGTGCGCGGCCGTTTCCTAGCACGCCGACACAACGCCTCTTCCTCAGCCTCGCAACTCGTGAGGTGCTGATTGGCGGCTTGCCGGTGGGCGAGCGCGATCTCATCGGTGTGGTGATCCGGTGCCAACAGGTACTCCTCCTCGCTGGAAGCGTGCACCCGGTCCACGTACCGCCAAGCATAGATGAGGCGCTTGGGCCAGACTGCACTCAAGGCGTCGGCACGGGCGTCCTCCGCCACCCTCACGGCCCTTGCACGAGCCTTCTGCCAAAGAGCCAATCGCCTGACTCTCTCAGACGCGACATAGGCCTCCCAGGAAGCTTGTTCCGCGGTGTGCTTCTCTTCCTCGGCCTTCTTCTCCGCCTCTATTTTGGTGCGCTCTGCTGGAGGCAAAGCCTCCCACAAGGCGACATCCATTTCTTTCCAGAGCTCCTCAAGGCTGGGGTGCTCAGCGGGCGGCGCGACGTTCTCCTCATAGCAGGGAGCCAACGCGTCCTCCGGCGCGCGTGCTGGCGAGATTGGGAATGCCGACGCATCCACCTCGACACGTCGCGGCGAGGAGCTTAACGCCGACACGTCCTCCTCGACTAGTGGCAGCGAGGAACAGAACGGCGACGCGTCGCGTCACGGCGAGGAGCGGAACGCCGACGCGTCCTCCTCGACTAGTGGCGGCGAGGAACAGAACGGCGACGCTTTGCGTAGCGGCAAGGAGCGGAACACAGACGTGTCCTCCTCGACTAGTGGCGGGGAGGAACGGAACGGCGACGCGTGACCGTCCGCGCGGTGCAGCGAGGGGTCCTAGGGCTTGGGAGGGGCGATGCCATGGTGGTCGACGTGAGAGGGAGGGGAGGAGATAGTGATGAACGTGAACGTGAGGGGGAGGTGATAGCGATGTCGTGGGAAGCGCAGTATTTATAGCAAGCAATGGCACACCTACGTAGGATATGGACTGAGCTGCACTGACTTAACTGTAGGTCCAGTTGCGTCACTGACATTTGGGCCAGACCCCTGTTGGGCCCATGTGTCAGTGACCCAATGCACCTGCAGTTAAGTAACATCTACGTGGGCATATTTGTTGGAGTAAATTACAGGGGAGCGAAGGGGTGGAAATATTGCTGGTCACAACAGATTGGACGAGCGTGGGGGGAGGAGAGTCATGCAAGCAGATTTTTTCACACGGGGTGGAGTGGTGGGACCGCCGGAGGGAGAAGGAGAGTTTGGCAGTCATATTGTTTCCACACATGGAGAGGAAAAGATTTGGAGACAAACGGGCTTCCTGCAGGTATGGGGAACGGTGCATAATAAGTCATCTTGCATGCCGGGCTAGGTATAGTCTCAAGTCATTAAAAACATACACGCCCCACACATGTTCATATTTCAAGGTGCACTAAATTATTGCATGCGATGATTAAGGCTGGCCATAATGGTGGTATCTTAGCTGGTATCATGCACACGGGAATAGCAAACATGCTGATGTGGCAAAGAATTAAAGAAGAGAGGGGGGTTAGAGTAACTAGTGTTCATGCATGTATTGGTAAACACATTTTTTTGTGAAGAACGACAGCACTAGTTGAGTACTTTTGCCGACTTCAAAAACTATTCCACCGCCTCTACTATCTTGCTAAGAGTAGGTGAAAATTTTAAATCGAGCCCTTTAAACTAGAAGGGAGGTAGTGGTACTCTAATAGCTAACCTTGAAAGGCACGCACCTAGACGGAGGAACTAGTCTGCATTGTGCATTTAAGTTTTGTCTGAAGTCAATGTACCTGTACTTTCACCAGACTTATAGAAAAATGTGTCAACATTCACCATGTCAAATCAATATTTTTACACTCATTATAAAACGTAGTTCTTATACTCATTATAATCAGTATTGTAGATATTGATATTTTTAGTATAAATTTGGTCGTGGGATTTCATTGATGCCTGTCAAAGCATGGAGGAAGCGGAGATTAGGGCTTGCATTGTCGGTCTCTACATAGGTATTTCTCTTCATAATCCTGTAATTTTAGAGACTGATTGCGCTTTTGTGATGCCCCAAGACCATTGCGCCAGGTGTCTTCCAGTTATTCGCTGTTGTTTTGCCTTGTCATTCGCTTGCGTATTGCATCTTGTCATGGCATCATGTGCATTGCATCATCATGTTTTCAAAACTTGCATCCATCCGGGTCTCCCAGTTCTTTCCGTTGTCCGTTCTGAGCCCGGACACACTTGCACGCGCCCGGGACACGTCCGAAATATTATTTTATAAGATGTCATAAAATGTTTTCGGAATGGGTTGAAAGTTGGCATGCGGTTTTGTTATGTTGTAGGTAGGCCGCCTGTCAAGTTTCATCACATTCGGAGTCTGTTTGATGCCCCAACGGATAACTATAGCGGCATTATAGTTGGTCAAACGTCGGATGTTTTCGGTCTCCAGAAACCGTGTCGGGCTGCATCTCTCCCCTCTCCTCTTAGCCTAACCCTCCTACACAGCCCACAAACCCCACCTAGTCCCTCCTCCGTCCGGAGCCGTCCGATCACGATCCGAGGGTCCGAAAACAGACTAAAACCCCCCTCTCCTTGCCCATTCCTATAAATGGATACTCCCTCCTCCAATTTTGGAAACCCTAGCCATCACCCCTTGTTTTCCGCACCCCTCCACTGTGCCGCCGCCACTTGGCGCCTCCTCCTCCTCCTCCAAGCCACCGTAGCCCGTGAAGCCCTTCCAGGGCCTGTCCGGGCCCGAAGCGCCGCCGCTGCTCCACCCGCAGTGCCCGATCCAATATGGATCGAGGCAACTGCCTCCGCCCCCGAGCTTCGCCCCGCGTCTGCGCCGCCCCCGTCAGCTCGCCGTACGGCCACTGGTGAACTCGTCGCCGGCAAGCCTCGTCGGAGGACCTGCCAGGCCGCCCCGCCTCTCTACTTTGTTCTCCTTCCCCTTCGGCTCTCTCTCTCTCTCTCTAAGTCCTCTCTCTCTCTCTCAGGTGCCCGCTACCGCCGCCTCATCAGCTCGTCGTTGGCCCCGCCTTCGCCAGATCCGGCCGAGATCCACCGGATCCGGGGACCTGCGACCCGTTCTCGGCCTCACCAGCGTCACCGGACCCTGTTGTCGCTAGAGCTTCGTCGCGCTGCCGCCATGTTCTTCTGCCCGTCAGGCGCACGGGAGAAGAACGAAGCCAGTGCTCGCCCCCTCTCGCTCGCGTTGACCGTGCACTGGCCCAGCAGCCTCGCTCAGCCTACCTCCACCAAGTGGGCCTCGGCCCATGGTGAGCAGCTCCCTGGCCTTTCCTCTTTTGGGCTAGTCAGTTTCGGCCCATAGGGTTTTTTTCCTGCTGCTGCGATTTTCACATTTTTCCAGAGACTGTGGTTTTTACAAAAAAGCCCCTCATGTTCATGCATATCCTAACTCACAAACCGTCCATCGGTTTAAAATGTTTTATATATGTAAAATGCTTAGAATTATGTGTAGATTAATAATATGCCACTTTCTTGCCATGTTAAAATGTTTAAAATGATGTTTGCATTATTTTGCTCCTATGCCATGTTAAAAATGCTTTAATTCATAACTATTTAACCGTAGCTCGGTTTTAAATAATCTTTATATGTCATTGGGGTAGAAAAATGCCTAGTTTAACATGTTGACTTTACTTTGCATGTTTAACAACTCTAAAATATGGTTTAGGGCAGAACAGTGCCAAACCTAAAATATGCACATGAGGAGTTTTCGGACTTGTTGTTTGTTGTTCCGGCCTCATTTAAATTTGCCTAGATAGGTAGTTTTCATATGCTTCACCTCTTGCCATGCAAACCAACATTTAATATTGTTGAGTACATAAACGGGAGATAACTAAATAAGTCATGTGGTGTTTTGTCAATATGCAACTCGTTGCATATTGAGCTCCACTTAATTTGTAGTATTGTTTGTGCACTTTGTCATGCCATGTATATGTGATGGTTGTTTACTATGTTGTTTGCTTCTTTCCGGTGTTGCTTCTTCGGGTTAGTTCCAATAACGTCGCATTTGTGAGGATCCGTTCGACTACATCCGTTTGTCCTCTTCATGGACTCGTTCTCCTTCCTTGCGGGATCTCAGGCAAGATGACCATACCCTTGAAATCACTTCTATCTTTGCTTGCTAGTTGCTCAATCTATTGCTATGCCGCGATACCTACCACTTGCTATATCATGCCTCCCATATTGCCATGTCGTCCTCTAACCCACCTTTTCCTAGCAAACCGTTGTTTGGCTATGTTACCGCTTTGCTCAGCCCCTCTTATAGCGTTGCTAGTTGCAGGTGATGTTGAAGTTTGTTCCATGTTGGAACATGGATATGTTGGGATATCACAATATCTCTTATATTAATTAATGCATCTATATACTTGGTAAAGGGTGGAAGGCTTGGCCTTATGCCTGGTGTTTTGTTCCACTCTTGCCGCCCTAGTTTCCGCCATATCGGTGTTATGTTCCTTGATTTTGCGTTCCTTACATGGTTGGGTGTTATGGGGACCCCTTGAGAGTTTGCTTTGAATAAAACTCCTTAGCAAGGCCCAACCTTGGTTTTACCATTCGCCTCACCACCACCTACCCTTCCCTCGGGTCGGCCAACCCGAGGGTCATCTTTATTTTAGCCCCCCCCCCGGGCCACTGCTTGTCTAAGTGTTGGTCCGAACCGAGCTGCGTGCGGGGCCACCTCAGGGAAACTTGAGGTTTGGTTTTACTCGTAGCTAGTCTCATCCGATGTTTCCCTGAGAACGAGATACGTGCGACTCCTATCAGGATTGTCGGCACATCGGGTGGCTTTGCTGGTCTTGTTTTACCATTGTCGAAATGTCTTGTAACCGGGATTCCGAGTCTGATCGGGTCTTCCTGGGAGAAGGAATATCCTTCGTTGACTGTGAGAGCTTGTGATGGGCTAAGTTGAGACACCCCTGCAGGGTTTTGAACTTTCGAAAGCCGTGCCCGCGGTTATGGGCAGATGGGAATTTGTTAATGTCCAGTTGTAGAAAACTTGAAGCTTAACTTAATTAAAATGCATCAACCGCGTGTGTAGCCGTGATGGTTTCTTCTCGGCGGAGTCCGGGAAGTGAACACGGTTCTTGTGTTATGTTTGAACGTAAGTAGTTTCAGGATCACTTCTTGATCACTTCTAGTTCACGACCGTGCTTTCCTTCTCTTCTCGCTCTTATTTGCGTATGTTAGCCACCATATATGCTAGTGCTTGCTGCAGCTCCACCTCATTACCCCTTTCCTACCCATAAGCTTAAATAGTCTTGATCTCACGGGTGTGAGATTTTTGAGTCCTCGTGGCTCACAAATACTTCCAAACAGTTGCAAGTGTCGATGATACCAGTGCAGATGACGCAGCTGAGCTCAAGGAGGAGCTCGATGAAGATCGTGTTCGTTGTGTTGTTTCATTTCTAGTTGATCAGTAGTGGAGCCCAGTCGGGGCGATCGGGGATCTAGCATTAGGGGTGGTCTTTCTTCTTTTGGTTCCATAGTCGGACCTTGATTGTATTCTGGATGATGTAATGCTATATTCATGTATTGTGTGAAGTGGCGATTGTAAACCAACTCTTTATCCCTTTCTTATTCAGTACATGGGATGTGTAAAGATTACCCCTCTTGCGACATGCCTACCGTGCGGTTATGCCTCTTAGTCGTGCTCCGACACGTGGGAGATATAGCCGCATCGTGGGTGTTACAGCTTTTTTGGTAGCGTCTCTTGCATCGGGGGACTATGACAGGTCTGCTATGCGTGACCTAAAGATGAAAGCGTTGAGCATCTCGAAGTTGATCAACAATCTTCAATTGTCAAAGATTAGCCGTTCGGCCAATAAGGTGGCACACTTAATCGCTAAGTATAGCTTTGACAATAGATTAGATGGTATTCTTGTAAATAATGTACCGCCCTGTGTGGTGAATATTGTATCGAATGAGTGTACAGGTGTGGCTGGTTAATTAATATATGGTGGTGTTCAAAAAAAGTATAAATTTGGTCAAACACTTTGCAAATGGTTGACGGGAGTAAAAAGGACCAGAGGGAGTATCATGCATGCGGAGTAGGCAAAAAAATTGCTTGTCTAAAAAAAGGAAAAAAATGCTCATTTATAGCCGGTCAAAGTCTCAAAGGGCGCGACCGCGCGAGGGAGGCGAAGGCCGTGGGAGGCGCGACGTTTGACGGAATTAAGTGAAGTTACATCCACGCGCCGGCATGGCGTGCGAAACAGGCAGAAGCTATACCGTCAGGCCTACGATATGGGTCTAGCAGACATGACATCTAGTGGGTCCTGCATAGTTCTCGAGAACTCTTTGGGGGCTTGCAGCCGTTTATCCACCGGGCAAGCCAGCAACCCCACGCCGTTCGCACGCCCTACTCATTCCTATCTTCTACATTACAACAGTTCGCTCCCAGTCGTCCCATCCTTTGACATTAGTTTGCTCCTGGTTTTTTTGCGGGGTACAAAGTTCAACTTCTCCTAACCCTCCTCCAAAATCCATGGGCTCCCAAATCTCCATGGTCACCGCTGAGTACCAGGTTAGAGCCATCACGGGCAATCAGTTCATCGTCATCTACACATGTAGATCTGAGACGGTGAAAGCATGGCTTGCTCGCTTCCTACGCATGTTCAACAGTTCAATGGATGAGTGGGTCGCGGGGCTAGATGTTGAGTACACCACAATCCTGGGACGAGAGAAGGATCTAAATGACGAAGAGAGGAAGAAGTCCGCCGTGATCCAAGTTTGTGTACATAACGTTTGCTTGGTCTACCACGTATGCCATGCCAACGTTGAGTGCGAGGATTTTAAGAACTTCCTCAAGGACAAAAGAGTGAAATTCGTTACTGTAGGCTTTAAGAACGACAGGGATGTCCTGCGTCAGATAGGTCTCGTTGTAGGCCAGCCCTTCGATCTCCAGAAGGCAAGCCTGGTGTCCTCCTCTCAACCTTCAATGCTGACCCTGGCAGCAGCCATGATTGATCCTTCGTACGCTAAACTGAAGAAACCTCATCACGAGTTTCATCATGCGTGGGAGTCGAAGACATTTGATGAAGATCACATCCTATACGCAGCAATGGATGCATACCTTTGTTTAAATATCTACAAGGGTTGGATGAAGAAGCAGAGCCCAGTGTCTGGTTCAAGCAAAGAAGCGTCGGCTAAGAGGAAGAGGAAGAGGGACGAGGATGAAGTCGAGGACGTGGACTCGGACTCCGAGTAGGTGGCAACACCGTCGCTCATGCTGGTTCTATTGCAGTGTCAAGCAGACTAGTTGCTTAGTTTATTTTCAAGGATGTGTTGTGCTGAGGCCCCAGCAGAACTATGTTTATGTTCTTTCTCGTTATTTGAACTCTTTAGTACGTACAGTAGTACTAGTACTATGTCTTACTACTGTTCTTCTAGCAGTTGGTACTACTGCTCGTATCTTCGTGTTCCTATTGTACTTAATACGTTCGTACTAGACATCCACGTTGCATCAAACGGCTCACATGAGTCGACTGACCCAAATTGCTCCTTCAGATTGCAGGATCCACGTGGCATTCAAGGTCTCGAAGGTAGATTCCGCGTCCGCACCCGGTTTGCGGGCTCGACGCGTGCGCGACCGGCTTCCGCTACGACAGCCACCATGCGCGCCTCCTTCGCGCGGGCGGAGACGACAATGACACGCTAGTTCCTCCTCGCCGGCGTGCAGGAGCACGCGCTCGTCCTCCTCTTCATAAGCTGCGTGCATAGACACCGCTCCACCAGCTGCTCGCGTGCTTGGCAGTGCGGCGGGATCACGAGGAGGGAGACGTAAGCGGGTGAGCCTTCGGCTTCATGGCACAGGGATGGCGGCGACACGGTGGTGATGGGCGAGAAATTGTTGGCCGGAGCAGGCGGGCACCGGCATGCGCAACGGCGGCGGCGGCATATTGATGAGTGCGCGTGTGGGAGCTTACTTTAGTTTTTTGTATAAGGTTGGTCAAACTTAAAACAAAATCGTACTAGTACACGTAAACATTAGACTTAGGTAGCGCTTTTATTAGTTAGTACCACAGCCACGATACAGAATCCTGTGCAAGCGCGTGAACCGCGGCCGCGTGGTCGATCGAACGGTGCGTCACCGTGTCGCGCTCGAAGGACATCCACCGAACCTTTTTGTGTGTGTGAAAACAATCCTCGAATATTACTCAACTTTTTTTTCCTGTGAAAGTTCTTGACGCTGCAATATTTCCATATATTTGAATTTAGCTCCAGTTCGTGTTTATTTGGATTTGGACGTTTTAGGTGCGCCCTAGTTTTTTTTAATACTGATTCTGTGTGTGTGACTGAGAGAGAACATGTGTATGTGTCCATATGTGTGTTGTGGCGGAAGGGCAATGTGGAGACGGTGTGCATGTGATACAGACATAGAGAGGTGTAAATGTGCAAATGATTATGCATGAGTGAGACATAGACAGATGCCAATACGTTGTGTATACATGAGAGAACGGTCTTCTAGTTTACTTGTGTGTGTGAGAGAGAGAGAGAGAGAGAGGGAGAGAGAGACAGATAGAGGAGCATCCGTGACACAACAACCATCTCTCTCGATTCGTCCGTCCCTCGGACGGTCGCTTGCAACACATGCATCAACGCGCACATTTTGACACCCTCACCCGGCCCCTGCCCACCTCAAGGCCAGCACAATCTCTTCGTGAATACCCATTTCTCTCCTTAGGTTTGTTTTCTCTCAATATCTGACACACACACACACACACACAGACACATGCAGCACAACACACACACACACACACACTCCCTCGAGCACACAATTCATCCCCATCCAAGGTTATACGGCGACCACTCTCGCTTGTGCTTCTATGCACCCCAACATGCACAACACCTCAATCTTCAAAGAGGGCATCGAGCAGATCAAAGACGGCAACCACACCACGCTAGAGAATGCCGGGTCATTTGGAAGCAGGGTGATATGACGACGGCTCACTGACTCCTCCCCCACCCTCTCTCTCTCTTGCAAAAAATTACCAATCCCTCTCTCCCCTGCACAAAATTGTCAATCCCTCAACCCACGAGATCCTTCCCCTCTCTTCCATGTTTTTCCAGCTCTCTCATCAAACATGTTGTCTCTTCTCCTTCCACGTATACAGAATCCAGATGCACACGCATCTCATGTATATTACATGTATCCATCTTTCTCACAGACCTAACTTCTTCCACTCTCTTTCTCTCTCTATCTCTCTCTCTATCTTGTTAGGTTTTTCTCCTACTCTCTCGTCCACATACATACAATCTTTCCCGCCCTATCTGCTCCATCTTCAAAAGCTCTCTCTGCATGTTTCATTCACACATTGGGATATGTCAAAATGTTGCTTCTATAATGGCCGATGTAGAGTTATGGTTGTTTTTGTTGCATCCTACAAAGTAATAACTATGAAATGCATTTAGATTCTCGTTTGACTGGGATTATGTGAGTTTGAGCATGTTGTGAAGTACTATAGACCTTGTATACATCTTGGGATTCGACAATGATTGTAACTAGTGAATTGTATAGACCATTACATTCGAAGTCAATAGCCTAATATATTTATTTCGCAATTTGAACAAATGATTAGTTCACTACAAACTAAGAAAACAAATGTGTACTCACTCCGTTTTTATTTAAGTCCGCGTATTAGCATTGGTCAAAGTCAAGTTTTGTAAACTCTCAGAAAGCTTATAACAAAAAATATTAACATATACAATAACAAATAAATACCATTAGATTCATTATTGAATGTACTTTCACATCATACATATTTGTTATGGTAAATGTTTATATTTTTCTATAAACTTGCTCAAACTTTAGGAAGTTTGACTTCGGTCAAACCTAATATTGTCACAGCCCTAGAATTGATTGCCATTAGTTACATTAAAGCATCCATGCACCATGTTAAACTTCATTTAAATATGAAATGGGGATGCTCAAACCCTAGCACCAGATCAAATCAAACTAGGTCCAAATAAAATATTTTTCAATGACCCAGAATGCCCTTTGGAAATGTTCATGATTTCTGATAAAGGTGAAAACCTCTGCCAAAAATGTTGAACATATTTATAGGCCATTCCTGGAACTTTGAATTAAATCATAAAGTACTTGAATTTGGGCATTTAAACACTATAAATAATTTAAATGCTCAAATAATGCTGAAATTAAATGTGGGCCACTAGAATAATCCAGAGTGTCCAAAAATTATTGCAGCATTTTACAAAGTGCTTTAGCATTTTTAATTTAGTCAAAACAATTACAGAAAAATAGAAAACAGAAACTAAATAAAAGAGAGAGAGAGAGAAGGACTAACCTGGCACTTACCTCGGCCCACCTACCTGTTGCAGGCCCAGCTTCACCGGCCCAGCCCACCACCTCCTCCTCCCCTGTCGTCTTCCTCCTCTACCAGGAGGACGAGCGCGTGCCCGACGCGCGCGCGCAAGCGTCGGCCACCTCCTGCTTGCCACTTCGCCCTGGCCCTCTCTGGACGACAACACGCTACCCCCAAGCCCGTGGGGATCGCTCCCTCTCTTGCTCGTTCTCTCCCGCGCCCGCTCCGCACCATGGCCGAAGCCACCGCAAGCTCACCGTCGCTGTTCGCATAGCCACCCCATTCCCCTCAACCACTCGTTGTGTCTGCGAGATCCGCCACATCATCCTCTTCGTCCACGCCGAGCCATGTTTCGCCGGGAGCCGTGCATCATCCTCACCACCGTCATCTTCAACCTCGGACGTTCGAGATCACCGGTGTCGATTCGTTCCGTCCAAGCCATCCCTGAGCACGAAGAGCTTCCCTACGGGTTCCCTATGAGCCCCTCTTCCTTCGCCCCTCTCCCCACCGTCCTTTCTCCCCCAAGTTGTGGTTTCGACCTCGGCCGGAGCTCGCTGCCGCCGTCGCGAAGCTCGCCGTCAGTAGCCACGCCCGCCTGGCCAATCCAAGCACGCAGTCGTGATCTGGGTTTTCTCAAGAAGCCATAGCGCGCCTTAGGTCGTCCGCTCGTGCACCCTAGCCCTCGCGCCCGTGCAAGCCGCAGCTGCGCCGCCGTGGAACTCGACGCCGTCGACGTTCCCGGCCACCCTAGCATCGCCCGAGGCCACCAACCAACACGCACCCTTGCTCTGGTTCCAACACGCCCAGCCCTGCTTGCTCCCGTCGCCGAGTTGGCCGGACGGGGAACGCCGTCGCCTCTGCTTACGCGGTGAGTAACCGCCGGCCTAATCCAGCCATTAGGCACTAATTGCCAATTAGGTTAGCACCTGAGACAATGACAGCCGGGCCCCACGGGTTTATTTAACCTACTAACGAAATTAATTGGACTTAATTTGATTTCAGTGGACCCACGCGTCAGCATTGACCGTGGTGACGTGGCCTTTGACCGGGCCCACATGTCTGTGAGCCTAGCCATCACTGTGAGACTGGACATTGGGACCCACTGGTCAGGTTTGACCTGGACCTGGCGTGTTGATCTGATGATGTCACACTGATGTCATGCCGATGCAATAATCTAATTTTATGGATTTATTCTTCTTCAGGAAATTCCAGAAAATGCCCAAAACTTCTAAAAATCATAGAAATTCAACCGTAACTCCAAATGAAATAAATTATATATGAAAAATTATCAAAAAATTCAAGGAATCCATCTGTACCATTTTCATGCATGTTAGAACAACTTAAGGCCACTGTTTAGGACAAATCAAATGAATGGAATTTAAACTCTCACATATGGAGTTTGAATTTGAACCTAGGGATCAAACCAACTCCATTTAACATGTTGCTAGTTGCATTAGCTCAAACCACAGCATATTGACATGTCATGATCATGAATCATATTGTGCATTGCATTGATTGTGTTTCTTTCTCTGTTGCCGGTATTTGTCCCCTCTCGATAGACGTGGTTTCGATGATGAGATTGATGACACCGATGAAGAACTATATCATCTTCAGGAGTGCCAGGCAAGCAAAACCCCCTTGTTCATTCCGATACAATCCCACTCTCTCGCTCCTGCTCTCTTTTACTGCATTACGACAACAACGATTCAACTATTACTTGCTGCGGTAGTTGAACCCCTTTCCTCTGCATGACATGTCATTGCCACAGTAATTAGATGAAACCCACTAGCATGAGTAGGAGTTGTATGAGCCCTGATGTGCCTACTCATTCATGTTTGTTTGTCATGCCTGCTACTGCTTAGCGTTGAGTCAGGTCTGATTCATCGGGGATGAATCGGAGGTGTGTAAACATGTCCTACTGTTGAGAGCTAAGTGTGTGAACACGATTTGGTAAAGGTAGCGGTGAGAGGCCATGTAGGAGTACATGGTGGGTTGTATCATTGAACCGTTCTTAGGAACTGAGTTCTGTGTTTGTGATCCATGACTAGCTACTACCACACATTGGGCCCGAAACTAATGGACCCTCTCGGCTTCTTGATCACCCTTGTCCTCTGTCCAGGAGTTGAAACTAGTTTCTGGTGTTTATAGGATAAGTGTTGGTGGCCGTGCATAGCGCTGACCATAGGGGTGGGCTATGATGCGGTAGATACACCGTGGCCGGCCTTGCCGGGCGCCCGTTTGGTGTCTCGGAACCCTGTACATATCGTTCAGGGCCGTATGTGGAAACCTCGGCCGGACTCCCTGCGGATGGAACCTGGATAGGCGATAAACCTTGACTAGAGACTTGAGTGTTTAGGTAGGCTGTGGCCGACACCCTCGTTGGGCTTCCGCTTGAAGGTTGCCGAGTACATGTCGTGTAAACGGCGGTAAGTGGTGAGAGCATGTGTGAAGAAGTACACCCGTGCAGGGTTAACATCATCTATTCGAATAGCCGTGTCCGCGATAATGGACTTCTAGGTTGCCTATAATAGTTCATAGACAAGTGAAAGTGGATACTCTAAAACTCGCAAGATAAGTGTGAGTGCTATGGATGGCCTTCTCGTAGGGAGATGGGAGCGGATCCATAGTGGTGTATTGAATGGTGAATATGTGGACTCGTGTGCGCCACCTCAAAAGAGTTGCTTGCGGTCGTAGTTCAGGTTAGCCACTGAGTCAAAGAAGGCTTGCTGCAGTTAAACTCCACCACCCCCTTTATAGATACCGATGCATATGTAGATAGTTCTGATGTAAGTCTTGCTGGGTACGTTTGTACTCACGTTTGCCTATTTTATGTTTTGCAAAGAGACGTCAGTCTCGCTATTAGTTCCGTGTGGACTTCGAAGTTTAGCTTGATACCTCGGCTACGATCTTGTGCCCTCGGCAGGATCTGGTAGATAGTCAGGCTTCTTAGCCTTTTTCATTTATAGATGTCTGTACTCAGACATGTGAAGCTTCTGCATGTGCTTTGATTTGTATGCTATGATTGTTGGGTCATGAGACCCATGTTTGTAATTTCTCGCTCCTATGAGCCTAATGAATAAATACTTGAGTCGTAGAGTTATGTTGTGATTCCATGTTGTATTTACACATATCGAGCATATTGTGTGTATGATTGAAATGCTTGGTATGTGTGGGATCCGACAATCTAGTTGTTTATCCTTGGCAGCCTCTCTTATGGGGAAATGTAGTCTAGTGCTTCCATGAGCCATAGTAGTCCGCTACAGCCCCGTTCACTGGAGTCCTGCTAGCCCAGCACTACTGCTCAGGACACTTGACTGGCCGGCATGTGTTCCACTTCGTTCCTGTGTCTGTCCCTTCGGGGAAATGTCACGGGGTGACATCCGGAGTCCTGCCTAGCCTGGTACAGCCCGGGTTCCCGGAGTCCTGTTAGCCCAGTGCTACAGCCCGGATTCACACGTTGCTGACCGACATGCTCGATGTGATTCATGTATGCCTGTCCCCACAGGTTGGTGCCACTTTGGGTTCATGACTAGCCATGCCGGCCCGGGTTCTCTGTCATATGGATGCTAGCGACACTATCATATTCGTGAGCCAAAAGGCGCAAACGGTCCTGGGCCATGGTAAGGCGACACCCGTGGGAATACCGAGCATGAGGCCGCAAATTGATATGAGGTGTTACCGGCTAGATCGATGTGACTTGGAATCGGGGTCCTGACAGCTTTGGTATCAGAGCCTGACTGCCTGTAGGATTACCAAGCCAAACTGGTCGCAGTTGTGTCTATGAATGCTTTAGTTATGTAAGGTAATTGATTGGGGAAGGGCACGTAAGGCTCATTTTACTCCTTTACCTTATGCCCTTCTGATCTGAGTCAACCTCTTCTTTTCTACGGGGATTAAGAACTAGGCCTTCTCATCTATCTATCAGGATGATGTGTTACTAATCCATAGACCTATAGAATTGATAGTTTCAATTCTCAGTTCAGCTTCTACCACTTCCGTATGTTCATAGCTGGCCTCAGAACCTTGATATTGTGATGTTGAGTGGTTATGCCACCATCTTGCATGATGTTTCAGATCTTTTTGAGCATTTACAGCCGTTATGCTGTTCGAGTCATCCCAGGTTTCTAAATAATCCGATGCACTTGCAAATCTTTCCTCCATGTTCCCGATGTCCTTTTGGGCCAGATTAATCACACTAATTGCTGAGTTGAGGTATTCTATTGCCTCGACATATATGTTGGAGTTATTATTATGACCCTAGGTGTCTTAGAAGATCACCTAGTAATGTACCATGTTTTGTGTTCCCGTGTGATAATTCTGGTCACCATTCTCGAAAGCATCCTGTGATGCCATTTAGTATGTAGGTATTCTATTCATGGGTTCTTGAACCCGAGATTCACCCCACTTACCTCATGTTGATAGTGTTTGATAGTTCCTTTAGGATATTAGTAACCTTTGCGATAGTCCTCGAGGTCCGTGGTACAACGTTCTTCCAATACCATGAACCAATATGGCAGGAGTTCTCTTGAACCAAAATATCACAATCAGAGTACTCTTGAGGAGTTCTCCATTCTATATTGTGACTCTGCCAGTTCAACATTTCTACATGGGTTATCCGGAAGAAATAACATGCTAATCCATGCATCCATAACTCAGAAAATTATATGTTCCTTTGAGTTGTCCCTCTTTAGTTGTATTCTGACCCTCGTCCATCAATTGTTGGTCAAGAGTAGTTGTGCATTGGTGTTACCGATGCCTATTATTCATGTGATCCGTCAAGCCATTCTATTCCGGAATGACTAGGAGAAACAAACTCCAGTACCTCATCCATATCTAGGATTGGGTTAAAGCAGTTGTATTCTGCAGATCAAAGTGCCAATCCAGATTTTGTTCTGTTCTACCTTGGAGTGTTGCCTCCTTATGTCAGAATTGTCATGAGAAATGCACCACCTCCTATGAATTCTTGATGAAGTGATACTTCTTGCCATCATGCTTCATTCCTCGGTGTCATGTTGTCGCAACCGGAATGCCGACAAAGGAATCATGGTGTGTGAAATCAATACTCCTAGCAACTAGTTGCTTGGTAGTAAATGGACAATATTCTCATTCTTAGCGTGTTGGTTATTGAATCATCATTCTAAGATAGATTGTGCTACCTAGTCCTTATTTATAGTGCACTCTTCGATCAATGAGATAGGATTGTGGCAATCCATCACTCTCTTGGTTCCATCGTCTTGCCCTGAAAAGCAAGAATGTTCTCGAGTTTAGTAACATATCGGTGGTTCATGATTTTCCGAATATCTTCTCAAAAGTATTACCAGTTTGTCACCTGACCACTATGTTGAGTTTGTGATCAAATTGGTTTCTTATAAACCACCCCTTTCTCCAAGAATCTGTGTTGGATACCCCTGAGCTGGTTGGTTAAGCTAACAACAACTTGGAGAGTTGGAAGAAAAAACTTGTCTAACTTAGTTCATTTCCAAGGGGATATCTTGTGTTTGTGTGTTTGTTGTAGGAAGATGATTTCTTCATCGGTTGATCCTCGTGATCAGTTGTTGAACCTATCGTCTTGCCCAAACCTTGATTTGAGTGTGGGCCATCGTCAAATCAAGTTAGAATGAATGATATTCATAATGTTGTATTACTCATGGTTGATCCCTCGAGCATACACCATTATATCTTTTGGTCTGACCAATACTATCACATTGTTCACATAATCGTGGAAGTCCAGTGATAAGGAAATTCCGATGAGTTGATGTTGAGCCCATCAGCAGCATCTTGTCTCCCCCATGATCCGTGTTAAACATTGAGCTAGTGTTGGAAATTTTGTAAGCATTGCCTTCGTGTTCCGCTCATGAGGTATATGTTTTGGATGGAAGAAGTGACTTCCTCTAATTCATGTGCATTTGGTGTAAGTTGCAGCCATGAATTTGAGAAAGGTTTGTTTTTGCTTCCTTTGGAATCATCCCAAGTCAGTCATTCATATGTGCGAAGTATTCTATGGTTTGGAGACTTGCAACCTTCATTCCATATGTATTCCCTAGCACACCAAGCCACTGATTGATTTGTACAAGGAAAAGAAGTTCCTTCTTAAGACCCGGGGCTTATACAAGGACTTCGATACCCTCAATGATGGTTCCCAACCTGAACTCGGTAGTGTTTTATTATAAGACTACTATGTGGTCATGCTTGTCCGAGACAGCGTGTTCACATGTTGTAGCAAAACCTGCTCATGTTTTGGAGCTTGCTATCGTAGTTCATTCCCTGAAATCTTGCAACGTCATCTCGTCGATTTGTGTTGCAACCCTTCTTTCCAGGCATGTTGTCTGAAATATCATGTTATCAATCAGATCTGAATCTCAGGCAGATATGATGGTTGGAACATTTCCAACATTTGCATTTTGTTTCCAGCTTGCACGGCCATTGTGCCAGTTTCCCATGGGCTGCCATTCTCAATTGCTGAAGAATGATCATCTTCAGAAGTGGTCCTACCATGGGTCCCATCCATTTCCGGTGATAAGCAAAAAAAATCATCCATTGCGTTGTCTTTAACAAGGTAGTCCACATCATCCATCCTAATTTGAGTAGGCCATTCCTCCGAACTCCTTCAAACGATAATTTGTGATTGCCTTAGGCCGGCATAAAGAGTTCCAATGATCTTTGTATCAAAAGTAATTCTTTTTGCCACTTGAGGGAATAATTCCATGAGTCACCTTCCCTGAGGTGCCCCATTAGGTAATCATGGCAACTTATCTCCTCGCTGCTTTCACACTCACTCACCATCTCACCTAAATTTGGGATTGTTGCCTACCAATTTGGACCTTCATCATATGTTCCTCTACATCCCTCGTGATATGTGTTTTGTGTCTCAGTTCATGAGATGTTTCTATGTCTCACTCCGTGAGTTGATCATGAGTTGCTCGATCTTCGAGGAGATCGACTCTTTAGGGTTTCCCTTCCTTCTCATTGTCATGAGTGGATGAGATTCTCAGAGCAAGATGTCAATGCTAGATGATGAGTGGATCAACATCTTCGAGAAGAGCAATTGGATCATGAAGGTTGTGTTAGCTTTGTGTCCCCTCTGTCTTCTTACCTCACATCCTGAATCTCGGGACGAGATTCTTGTTTAGTAGGGGTGAGTTGTCACAACCCTAGAATTGCTTGCCATTAGTTGCATTAAAGCATCCATGCACCATGTTAAATTTCATTTAAATATGAAATGGGGATGCTCAAACCCTAGCACCAAATCAAATCAAACTAGGTCCAAATAAAATATTTTTCAATGACCCAGAATGCCCTTTGGAAATGTTCATGATTTTTGATAAAGGTGAAAACCTCTGCCAAAAATGTTGAACATATTTATAGGTCATTCCTGGATTTTTGAATTAAAGCATAAAGTATTTGAATTTGGGAATTTAAACACTATAAATAATTTAAATGCTCAAATAATGCGGAAATTAAATGTGGGCCACTAGAATAATCCATAGAGTGTCCACAAATTATTGGAGCATTTTACAAAGTGCTTTAGCATTTTTAATTAAGTCAAAACAATTACAGAAAAATAGAAAACAAAAACTAAATAAAAGAGAGAGAGAGAGAGAAGGACTAACCTGGAACTTACCTCGGCCCACCTACCTGTTGCCGGCCCAGCTTCACCGGCCCAGCCCACCACCGCCTCCTCCCCTGTCGTCTTCCTCCTCTACCAGGAGGACGAGCGCGTGCCCGACGCACGCGCGCAAGCGTCGGCCACCTCCTGCTTGCCGCTTCACCCTGGCTCTCTCTAGACGACGCCACGCTACCCCCAAGCCCATGGGGATCGCTCCCTCTCTTGCTCGTTCTCTCCCGCGCCCGCTCCGCACCATGGCCGAAGCCACCGCAAGCTCACCGTCGCCGTTCGCATAGCCACCCCATTCCCCTCGACCGCTTGTTGTGTCTGCGAGATCCGCCACATCGTCCTCTTCCTCCACGCCGAGCCATGCTTCGCCGAGAGCCATGCATCATCCGCACCATCGTCGTCTTCAACCTCGGACGTCCGAGATCGCCGGCGTCGATTCGCTCCGTCCAAGCTATCCCCGAGCACGAAGAGCTTCTCTACGGGTTCCCTGTGAGCCCCTCTTCCTTCGCCCCTCTCCCCGCCGTCCTTTTCTCCCCCCTAGTCATGGTTTCCACCTCGGCCGGAGCTCGCTGCCGCCGTCGTGAAGCTCGCCGTCAGTAGCCACCCGCCTGGCCAATCCAAGCACGCAGTCGTGCTCCGGGTTTTCTCAGGAAGCCGTAGCGCGCCTCAGGTCGTCCGCTCTTGCACCCTAGCCCTCGCGCCCGTGCAAGCCGCAGCTGCGCCGCCGTGGAACTCGACGTCGTCGATGTTCCCGGCCACCCTAGCATCGCCCGAGGCCACCAATCGACGCGCACCCTTGCTCCGGTTCCAACACGCCCAGCCCCGCTTGCTCCCATTGCCGGAGTTGGCCGGACGGGGAACGCCGCCGCCTCTGCTTACGCCGGCGAGTAACCGCAGGCCTAATCCAGCCATTAGGCACTAATTGCCAATTAGGTTAGCACCTGAGCCAATGACAGCTAGGCCCACAGGTTTATTTAACCTACTAACGAAATTAATTGGACTTAATTTGATTCCAGTGGACCCACACGTCAGCATTAACTTTGCTGACGTGGCCTTTGACCGGTCCCACCTGTCATTGACTCGAGCCAGCACTGTCTGACTGACCAGTGGACCCCACTGGTCAGGTTTGACCTGGACAGCTGCAGTTGACTTGCTGATGTCACAGTGACGCACTGCTGACGTAGTTAATAATTTTCTGGATTTATTCTTATTCAGGAATTTCCAAAAAAATTTGCAAACTTCTAAAATTCATAGAAAATAATCTATAGCTCAAAATGAAATAAGTTATATATGAAAAATGATCAAAAAAATCCAATTTATCCATCTGTACCATTTTCATGCATGTTAGAACAACTTATGGCTGCTGTTTAGGCCAAATCATATAAATGGCATTTAAACCCTCACATATGGAGTTTGAATTTGAACTTAGGATTCAAACCAACTCCATTTAACATGTTGCTAGTTGCATTAGCTCAAAACACAACATATTGACATGTCATGATCATGCATCATATTGTGCATTGCATTGATTGTGTTTTCCTTCTCTGTTGCCGGTATTTATCCCCTCTTAGTAGACGAGGTTCCGACGATGAGTTCGATGACACCAATGAAGACCCATTGTTATCTTCAGAAGTGCCAGGCAAGCAAAACCCCCTTGTTCATTCCGATACAATCCCACTCTCTCGCTCCTACTCTCTTTTACTGCAGTAGGGCAACAATGATTCATCTGTTACTTGTTGCGGTAGTTGAATCCCTTATCCTCTACATGACCTGTCATTGCCACAGTAAATAGATGAAACGCACTAGCATGAGTAGGAGTTGTTTGAGCCCTGATGTGCCTACTCATTCATGCTTGTTTGTCATGCCTGCTACTGCTTAGAGTTGAGTCAGGTCTGATTTATCAGGGATGAATTGGAACAGTGATGAACATGTCCTACTGTGTGTGAGCTAAGTGTGTGAACATGATTTGGTAAAGGTAGAAGTGAGAGGCCATGTAGGAGTACATGGTGGGTTGTCTCATTGAAACCGTTCTTAGGAACTGAGTTTTGTGTTTGTGATCGATGACTAGCTACTACCACGCATTGGGCCTGAAACCAATGGACCCTCTCGGCTTCTTGATCACCCTTGTCCTCTATTCAGGAGTTGCAACTAGTTTCTGGTGTTTATAGGATATGTGTTGGTGGCCGTGCGTAGTGCTGACCCTAGGGGTGGGCTATGATGCGGTAGATACACCTCGGTCGGGCATGCCGGGCGCCCGTTTGGTGTCTCGGAACCCTTTACACATCGTCCGGGGCCGTATGTGGAAACCTCGGCCGGACTCCCTGCGGATGGAACCTGGATAGGCGATAAACCTGGACTAGATACTTTAGTGTTTAGGTAGGCCGTGGCCGACACCCTCGTCGGGCTTCTGCTTGAAGGTTGACGAGTACATGTCGTGTAAACGGCGGTAAGTGGTGAGAGCGTGTGTGAAGAAGTACACCCCTGCAGGGTTAACATCATCTATTCGAATAGCCGTGTCCGCGGTAATGGACTTCTGGGTTGCCTATAATAGTTCATAGACAAGTGAAAGTGGATACACTAAAACTCGCAAGATAAGTGTGAGTGCTATGGATGGCCTTCTCGTAGGGAGACGGGAGCGGATCCATAGTGGTGTATTGAATGGTAAATATGTGGACTCGTGTGCGCCACCTCAAAAGAGTTGCTTGCAGTCCTAGTTCAGGTTAGCCACTGAGTCAAAGCAGGCTTGCTGCAGTTAAACTCCACCACCCCCTTTATAGATACCGATGCATATGTAGATAGTTCTGATGTAAGTTTTGCTGGGTATATTTGTACTCACGTTTGCCTATTTTATGTTTTGCAAAGAGATGTCAGTCTCACTATTAGTTCCGTGTGGACTTCGAAGTTTAGCTTGATACCTCGGCTACGATCTTGTGCCCTCGGTAGGATCTGGTAGATAGTCAGGCTTATTAGCCTTTTTCATTTATAGATTTCTGTACTTATACATGTTAAGCTTCCGCATGTGCTTTGATTTGTATGCTATGATTGTTGGGTCATGAGACCCATGTTTGTAATTTCTCACTCCTCTGAGCCTAATGAATAAATACTTGAGTCGTAGAGTTATGTTGTGATGCCATGTTGTATTTACACATATCGAGCATATTGTGTGTATGATTGAAATGCTTGGTATGTGTGGGATTCGACAATCTAGTTGTTTATCCTTGGCAGCCTCTCTTATGGGGAAATGTAGTCTAGTGCTTCCATGAGCCATAGTAGTCCGCTACAGCCCGGTTCACCGGAGTCCTGCTACCCCAGCACTACTGCTCAGGACACTTGACTGGTCGGCATGTGTTCCACTTTGTTCCTGTGTCTGTCCCTTCGGGGAAATGTCACGGGGTGACATCCGGAGTCCTGCCTAGCCTGCTACAGCCTGGGTTCCCGAAGTCCTGTTAGCCCAGTGCTACAGCTCAGATTCACATGCTGCTAACCGACATGCTCGATGTGATTCATGTATGCATGTCCCCATAGGTTGGTGCCGCTTTGGGTTCACGACTAGCCATGTCGGCCCGGGTTCTCTATCAAATGGATGCTAGCGACACTATCATATACGTGAGCCAAAAGGCGCAAACGGTCCCGGGCCATGGTAAGGCGACACCCATGGGAATACCGAGCGTGAGGCCGCAAAGTGATATGAGGTATTACCGGCTAGATCGATGTGACTTGGAATCGGGTCCTGACAAATATGCAGAGTTTACTACTACTACTCACTATTTGCTTAGCCGAATCACTCAACACGCCACACGGGGAGTCCAGTGTCACAAAATTTTGAGGTCGCGGGAAAATCTCCCACGACCCTGATTCGAGCAGTGGGAAGTTACCATCATAGCCCTCGGAACAGGCCTATGGATGACGCTTGGCAGGGGACTATTTTCGTAACTTCAGGTTCATCCTACCCAGCCAACCCCACCCCGGCACCCAGAGTAGTACACCTGAATACTCCCCATTTTCTATCCCCACTGTAAAATAGACTTCTCCACGGCACCGCAGCCTTCGTGCTCCTCCGCTTTACATCGGCGCACTCATCCACCGCAGCGCATCTGCCTCATCAACGACCTTGTACGCTGCACTGGAGCCGGTCCACCTTCGTCGTCGTACACGAAGGCTCTTCCCCGGCATCGTCTTCCACGGTCTCGGATCTGCTTCCCGGAAGACGATGCCAAGCGCAGAAGTACCACCACCGTGGACAATGAACTGACTCCCGTTGCCGACCATGACTCACAGAGGCCGCTGCGACCATCGTTCTCCTCCTCGATTGGTAATGTGTGTAATGAATCACTTAGCAGTACATGTGCAGTTCCAATTTTGTTCATACCTACCCTTCAAATTTCTTGGGTGCTATTGTTCCCGTAAAAGTAATTGATTATAGCCTCCATTGTCCAACAGAATATCAGCATGTAATTGTGCGTCGCTCCTGTATCACGTTGTGCTTGGGTAGGTTTTTCATCTGCAACCAGTAGTGTGGCAAATGATGGGAAGGTTTTTAGAACTAGCAAGATGCCCATGCGTTGCACGCATCAAGATGCATTTGTATGAGTAGTTTATCTTGTGGGAGAAAAGGATGAACGAGGGAAGGCCTTATTTGCAAATCTGGAGAGGGGTATGGGTATCTTTTTGCAAAATTCCCATTTGTTTCCTTCCTATCTGTCAGATATAAATCGGACGGCCTATATTGCAAGAAAAAAAAGTATAGAGAAAAAAGTAGACAATAAAGGAAGTAGAGATAAATATTAAATATTAAATATAAAATAAGTATAACAGTAGAGAAGAGAGTAGAGATAGCATGTTGAGATTTTTAAAGCGCCACGCGTTGCGATTCTGTTGGAGATGCTCTAACATGGCAGACGAGTGCTTTAATGTTGCCCACAAGATGCGCGAGTATTACTAGTAGTATATTTTTCTTGCCATGTTGAGATTTTAAAACGACGAGTGCGAACATGCACAGGAGCAATGAAGACCAAACACGGGATATTCGGGACATCTTCAAGGAGCGTGGCAAGTTAAAGAGGAGTTGCACCGAACCTGTCAAACGAGCTTTGGTAAGTAACACTCTTTCAATTACTTTCGTGTAGCCTCGTGTTCTTCCATGTGTATATGTTGTAGTTTCTGTTTCTCTTAAGCGTGATGTTCTTCGATGTGTAATAAGAAGAGTCTTAGTCGTCCTAATGCGTTCATTTTTAGCTTGATGTAGGAAGTGGGTGTTCTTACCTTGTAGTCTGTTTTTATTTTTATTTTCCTTTCGAATTCACTTCTCCGAGTTCTGTTTATCTGGCTTCTACTAAATGGATCTAGGTTGCTCTGAGTATTGATCTAAAAAAGAAGTAACTTCATGTCAGGATGCAGTTCATGCGAGGAGGGAAGTATGGTCAACCTCGAGATCATGTTTCCAAAAGGAGGCTGGATTACACACAAGGTGCCAGTTCCCTAATGATGCTTGATTAGACACAAGGTGCAAATTCCCAGATGATGCTGGATTACACACAAGCCAGGTGGAGTTGTCAGTTGTTCGTGTCCTCGTGGCGTTAGGAAAGGCTAAAAAAAGCACAGCAACCCTTGAGAATGTAGCTGAGTTCCTGAAGAAGCGAAAAGAGCAATCAGATGCTCTCTTCACCCAAGCCAAAGAAGAGATGGAAGAAGCCAGAAATAACCTAGCAGAGGCGGAGCAGGCTAGGCATCTCCTGCTATCTAAAACAGTTGTCAATACAAAATTTCCTTCATAATAGCTAGGTTCAAATGTTTATCCAGTCAGCATGCCTGTTGTGATGTCCGTGCATCTACTGATGTGGCACAATTTTTTTTCGGGTCATGTAATAACAGCAATTACTTTCCAAACAATAACAGATGAAGCATTGGACATGCTATAGTTCACGCGCAAGCCCGACATTCCAAGTTTAACTTCCACATCAAACTCATGTTCACAGATATCTGCACATTCATACATAATGTCCACAACCATGATTCACTTCAAAGCCAAAAAAATGTGAGGAGAGTTATAAATAAAGAAAATCCTCCACTAGTTCTTGCTACCAGTGCGAGCACAACAAGTCAAGACCATGCGTAAATTAATTATATTTTAGTCATTTTTTGTGTACTAAAATGCCTGCCGGCTCGCGGAAGGACGTGTTGCCGGCACACACACGGATTCAATGAAGGCAGGAGGGGCAGTCTTAAGCTGGTTGCATGCAGCAAGGAGGCGTGCTCAGCCGGGCCTGCAGCAAGTGCGGCCCTCTTGGCCGGCGCGCCGGTTCAATGCCTGCGCTATGAGAGGTCGCGTCCGTGTCAGAGCAATCACTCCCTCCAATCCTTTTTTGTTTGGGTATAACAAAATCTCGTTTTTCATTCACATTTTACAAGTAAAATTCGTGGAAAAACATTGACCCAAAGTACATTGGGGACTAGTAAACCAGAATGGAGGTAGTAGTTTTTTTATCAAAGAAGAGTTTCCCGTTCTGATTTTCATTACTGAAAACCAGCATCTAAATCTAAACCATAGTACTTGCCCTAGAACTACCAGGTTCAACATCTCGCAACATAAACCCATACAACCTCCATCGCAAAAAAAACCATACAACCATACGCCAAGGAGGTACGTAGTACTATGAATTCCATTTTCGCTCCATACTAATTGTTCTAAAAACTAATTACTACTTATAATGCACCATTGAAAATCGGAACTCTTAACCCCGCTAAAAAACGATATTTTAAACGTGGCTACTCGATCTGTTGCAACTAGCGAGCCACCGCGCTCCAAGTCGTTCACCTGTGGTCCCGACCATCAACTCCTACGGATCAAATTATCACGCGAGCTGACTATTCCTACAAATGTGCTCCACCACATACCCGGTACCCGTGAATGCAGCAATCGTGCACCTAGGGTTTTAGGGTTTATTTGTTAACGTCGCCTTTATGTAACACTCATGTGTGCGAGACAGCGAGAGGTCGACTACGTGTGCGCGCCTCTTCTCTTCGTATATGTACTCCACCATTTGTCTGGTGTCCAAAAAATTATAATAACTACTAGCAATGTGCCAATGCGTTGCCACACGATCAAAGTAGATTAATACATATTCACTGATTTCATAGAAAAAAGTCTAGTTTTGAAATACGTATATCACTAAAAATATGTTATGTTTCACTCAAAATATATACCTTTGGCGGTTTTGATGAGATAAGGGAGGAATGTTGTTGGTTTCAAGATTCGAGAAATGGTATATGTCTAATTTCTACTCTTACTAGCAAGATGCCCGCGCGTTGCACGGAACATCAAGATCTTGTGGGAGAAAAGGATGAACGAGGGAAGGCCTATCTGCAAATGTGGTGAAGAGTGCGGGTAAATTGCCATATTTTCCTTGCAGGATGGCAGACCCACACCCCTCTCCACATTTGCAAATAAGGCCTTCCCTCGTTCATCCTTTTCCCCCATAAGATAAACTACTCATACAAATGCATCTTGATGTTCCGTGCAACACATGGGCATCTTGCTAGTTGTTGCAAAAAGCCCATGTGTGTGTGAGAGAGAGGGAGAGTGGAGGAGGACGGAGTGCATGTGTCACAAAGACACGAGGAGTGTTTGTGCGATAGGTATCAGCTTAAAATGAGGCGATAGTGTGTGTGTGCACGATCGAGAGGGCGTGTCTCAAGAAGGGAAGAAAAATATACATAGATACAAGGAGCGGGAGAGAGACATGTATGCGATGGTGGAAGCACGAGTGTGCGGGTGTATAAACCTATCTAGAGGCTAGCTAGTCAATAAATGTTTGTGAGAGAAATACAAGTCGGGGTGCGAAACCGAGAGTTTTGTGTGTGTGAGAGCGAGACGGTAGCCGGGAAGGGGAGTGGAAGCAGGAGTTGTGTGTGTGTCTGTGAGAGAGAGAGGAGACAGTAGTCGGGTTTGTCTGATCGGTAAACAAATGAATAATGTCAGTCTGGGATGGAGATGAAAAGGAGACCGCAACAAATGTTGTGTCTACAAGAGAGAGAGAGAGTAATTTTAGTGGTATGAGTCATATGTAGCGACATATAGGGTGTGTGAGAGAATACCATAGAGAGAAAGACAAAGTGAAAGACGAGTGGAGACTGTGTGTGTGGTGGTGAAAAAGAAAGCTTAGGTACTAAGTGATACTAGAGAATAGTAGAGATGTGAGAGATAATGAAAACCGTGTAATTTATAATGATAGGGAGACTGTGACACTTCTCAAGGGAGACGTCGAGAGACCATGTTTGCGAGGATAGGAGAAACATGAAGTGAGCGTGCGGGTGACCTGGAGAAAAGAGAGTGATAGCTACCTGAAGGAGCATGCATGCGAGAGAGATGGGCGTGAAAGGAGTGAACAAAAAAGGGATTCAAATATTTGAATTCGAGATGATGATACATGTAATCTATACTCGAACCAAAATTGATCTATCAAACATGCATACTCATATGAATTCACGCACATCTATGTTATTTAATATGGAGATATTACTAATCCATGCATTTTAGTAGAACATAATTTGGTTAATTTTTTTCGAATTCAACCTTAAGATTTCGAGATCGTTGTATTTGTAAATCATATTATACATATAAAGGAGCAGAATTCTTTGTTGTGCTTTTGAAAGTATATATAAAAATGATGTATGTAGAATGTAATTCCAATTGAAAATGGATCCCGCCCGAAAAAACTAGAATACAAACGGGATTCGAATTGAGTTGGCACGGTAAACGTGCACCCTTCAAATTTGAACGAAGCGGGGAAAGTCGCAGTAACTGCCCGAAACCAAAATATGCGAGATGGAAATCACTACTACCTATCCCAGCCACGCAAAGCCTATCTGCTGGATTTCTATAGGTTTCGATAGGGGTAGGTTTGTAATTTCACCCAAACGTGACATAACTGCCTCTCACCCGGATTCATACACGGTGGGCGCCAAAGCACAGTGTGTCCTCGGCCGAAATCGACTCCCTCCCCGATTCATATTCATACACGATGGGTGCCAAAAACAAACTCTTGTCAGCAAATATTCGGTGTATGCGAGATTACCGTCCTATCCCCAACCGACTAATGTTGCTGTGATGTAGTAGAAATTTGAAACGGGGGCTAAGTTTGTAAATTTCCTCGCATTTGAGACAAGCGCACCCTGAATACATGGTTCCCCCTTCCTCTCTACCTCCCTTTTCCCCATTCGTACTCTGTGGGCGCCAAAACACCTTCTCCACCCCCACCCTCCTCCGTCCGCCGCCGTCTGCCACCCCATCCACCGCCGTCCTCCTCCACCATGTCGGAGCTGATACCCCGACGCCGCCGTCCATTACAAGAGATCAACCTCTCTCATCCATGGCTTTGGACCGGGATCCTTGCATCCCGTCCTCTCACTTCATCCCCGCCGTCGTCCACCTTGCCGGTGCCGCTCCTACGACCATCTCGTCCACCACGCCCCGCCGCCACCGTCTACCCTCCTAGATCTGGTTCCACGCTGCTGACAGCCATTGCTACCGCAGCACCGTCAAATTCTCAGCAGATGCATACACGGCGCCGCACCAGAGGCGGTACTCTTTCGTATCTGCTCAACTTATTTATCGCAGCAAGAAAATAGATCGCCACTGCTTTACCCTGATTTATTGTCTTGGTTGCGAAGTTGCCTTTGTCTGGTTTGCACCTTCAGATCTTCCATGGCATGCTCAACACTATACTCCCAATGCTTATGGTTTTCCCATTTTATATTCCACACTAGTTAAATCACAGTAGACTAAATTTCAAAATTGGGTCAGTCGATTTTTTGGAGCTTGCCGGAGTTCGCCGGTGCGATCGAAGGGGCTCGGGTGGTTGTGGGCCCTCGTCGAATGAAGAAAACTCGACGCGGGTGGGGGTTGGGGCGGGGGTGGGGGTGGGGGTGGCGGAGGAACACACGCGGTGGTGTAACGCCCCGAGACCGATGTGCTAGGTGTCCTCCAGTTATTCGCTGTTGTTACCTTGTCATTTGCTTGCGTGTTGCATCTTATCATGTCATCATGTGCATTGCATCATCATGTTTTCGAAACTTGCATCCGTACCGGTCTCCTCGTTCCGTCCGTTGTCCGTTCTGAGCCCAGACACACTTGCATGCGCCCGTGGCATGTCCGAAATATTATTTTATAAGTGGCCGGAAAATGTTCTCGGAATGGGATGAAAGTTGGCGTGTGGTCTTATTATAGTGTAGATAGAACGCCCGTCAAGTTTCATCGCATTTGGAGTTCGTTTGATAGCCCAACCATTAACTATAGCGGCAATATAGCCGGTCTAACGTCGGACGTTTTCAGTCTCCGGAAACCGTGCCGGGCTGCATCTCTCCCCTCTTCTCTCAGACCAACTCGCTCTTCACAATCCGCCAGACCCAACCTAACCTCTCTCGTCAGCCCGCGGCCCTCCTCGCGCGTGTCCGAAAGCTGTCCCGGACCCAACCCGGACAGTCATCACCGTTGTGTCCGGATCATCCCCAAACATCTACAAAACATCACCGTTTTCTTATTTGGACTCCCTAGCCTATTTTTCCCGACCGTCCGATTATGATCGGAGGGACGGATTAGCCCCTAAACTCCCCCTCTTTTCCTTATATATATATATATATCCTACCTAGTCTAAATATGGTCCAAACCCTAAAACTAGGTCATTTGCCCCCCCCCCCTCAGCCGCCTCCACACTCCACCAAATCCCCATCGGGATCTTCCCCAATCCAGTTCCTCCTCGTTTTCCTCTCCTGCCAGATCCAACCAGCGGCCCCGACCAACTCCCTTGATCTCCGCCATCGCCCAACCACAGCAAAGCTGCGCCTCCTTTCCTGCCCTCCTATCTCTTCGTCGTCTCTTTCGGTCTCTCTCGCTCTCTCTCAAATTCTCTCTCTCTCTTGCCAAGTACAGGAGCAACAGGAGGTCGCCCCTGCTTCCATGGCCACCGTTTCCATCGCCGTCTCAGGACCCGCCATGGAGGACCCCGTCGCCCGCCAAGTACCTCGCCGGAGTACCCGACCACGTCCAGGACCAGGTCGCCCCTCTCCCTGCTCTTCCACTCTCCGTTTCCTTCCCTGGCTTCTCTCCTCTCTACCTCACCCCTCGTTCTCTCCCTGTACCAGGTACAGGAGTTCACCTGCAACCCCGCCGGCGTCAAGGAGAAGCTCTGTTGGCGGAGCACTACCACCGGTGGCCACCTCCATCAGGGATGCCATGGACGCCCGCCCTGCAGGAGCTTCGTACATTCCTCTGCCTCGCTGCAGTCGCCCTCTTCTGCGATGAGCACCACGCGCCGCCGTGTTTCTTCTACAAGGCCAGCTCCACCGAGCCGAAGAACATCCTCGCGCCGCTGGAGCCGTCTCCGCTTCGATTCGGCAGAGAACGGTACCCCAAGGACCTCCACCGCCCAGATCCGGCCATCTCCGGCGCCTACTCGCTGGTTCTTGCCGACCCCGTCGCTAGAACCTCCCCGACGCCGTCTTCTGCATCACCGTGAACCTGCCGCTGTTTCTGTTGCGCGTTCTTCAGTAACGAGCAGAGCACCTCGCCTGGTCCTTGCGTTGACCCGCACGCTACTCGCTGGACCGCACCTCCCCTCCTCGATTCAATCCAGCCAACGCCAGGCCTCCCTCCTCCCACCGACTGGGCCAGGCCCAGGGTGAGCAGCCCCGAGCGCCCCCTCCTCTTGATTTTTTTTATCTTGTTGGGCTGCCCAGTTTCGGCCCATGCGTGTTTTTCTTCCTGTTGTGTTTTTTTTTCTTTTATCCCAGAGATTGCAGAATTGCAGAAAAACCCTCAAACTTCATGCATATCATATATCTCAAACTGTGCATCATATGGAAAAACTTTATATATGAAATATGCTCAGAATTGCATCTAGTTTCATAATATGCAACTTTCATCCATGTTTAAAATGTTTAAAATGCTGTTTGGTTAAATTTGTTTAAATAACTGGCTAAAATGCTTTATTTCATAACTAAATAACCGTAGCTCCGAATTAAATAATCTTTATATGTAAATGGGGTAGAAAAATGCCTAGATTTACATGGTAGCCTCATATTGCATGTTTAACAACTCTAAAATAATGTTTAGGGCAGAACAGTACCAAACCTTAAATTATGCATATGAGGATTTTCCGGAATTGTTGTTCGTTCCTTCCGGCCTCATTTAAACTTGCCTAGATAGGTAGTTTTGTTGTGCTTCACCTCTTGCCATGTTAATCAACATTTAATCTTGTTGGGTACATAAACGAGAGACAACTAAATAAGTCATGTGGTGTTTTCTTCAATATGCAACTCCGTTGCATAATGAGCTCCACTTAATTTGTAGGATTGTTTGTGCACTTTGTCATGCCATGCCTCATTAAACCGGACATGCGTCATACTTGTTTGCGCATCGTGCCATGTTGTTGTTGTGGTTGTTTACTGTGTTGTTTGCTTTCTTTCCGGTGTACTTCGTCTTGCTAATCCGGTAACGTCATGTTGTGAGGATTCGTTCGTCTACGTCTGTTTGTCTTCTTCATGGACGCGTTCTTCTTCCTTGCGGGATTTCAGGCAAGATGATCATACCCTCGAAATCACTACTATCTTTGCTTTGCTAGATGCTCGCTCTTTTGCTATGCCTATGCTACGATGCCTACCACTTGCTTTAAAGCCTCCCAAATTGCCATGTCAAACCTCTAACCCACCATGTCCTAGCAAACCGTTGATTGGCTATGTTACCGCTTTGCTCAGCCCCTCTTATAGCATTGTTAGTTGCAGGTGAAGATTGAAGTTTGTTCCTTGTTGGAACATGGAGATGTTGTTCCTTGTTGGGACATGTTTACTTGTTGGGATATCACAATATATCTTATTTAATTAATGCATCTATATACTTGGTAAAGGGTGGAAGGCTCGGCCTTATGCCTGGTGTTTTGTTCCACTCTTGCCGCCCTAGTTTCCGTCATATCGGTGTTATGTTCCCGGATTTTGCGTTCCTTACGCGGTTGGGTAATAATGGGAACCCCTTGACAGCTCGCCTTAAGTAAAGCTCTTCCAGCAATGCCCAATATTGGTTTTACCATTTGCCACCTAGCCTTTGCTTTTTCCTTGGGAGTCGCGCTCCTGAGGGTCATCATTATTTTACCCCCCCGGGCCAGTGCTCCTCTGAGTGTTGGTCCAACTGAGCGATGTCCGAGCCTACCAGGGAATACTATGGGCTGGCTTACCCGACGTCTTGCTCATCCGGTGTGCCCTGAGAACGAGAAATGTGCAGCTCCTATCATGATTTGTTAGCACATCTGGGTGGTGTTGCTGGTTTAGTTTTACCCTGTCGAAATGTCTTGTAGAACCGGCATACCGAGTCTGATCGGAATGTCTCGGGAGGAGGTCTATTCCTTCGTTGACCGTGAGAGCTTGTGATGGGCTAAGTTGGGACACCCCTGCAGGGATTGAACTTTCGAAAGCCATGCCCGCGGTTATGGGCAGATGGGAATTTGTTAACGTCCGGTTGTAGAAAACCTGAATTTGACCTTAATTAAAATGAATCAACAGCTTGTGTTACCGTGATGGTCTCTTTCTGGCGGAGTCCGGGAAGTGAACACGGTGTTGGAGTTATGTTTGACGTAGGTTGTTCTAGGATCACTTCTTGATCATAGTTTCTCGATCGTGCTTTGCCTTCTCTTCTCGCTCTCATTTGCGTATGTTAGCCACCATATATGCTAGTCGCTTGCTGCAGCTCCACCTCATACCTTTTACCTTACCCATAAGCTTAAATAGTCTTGATCGCGAGGGTGCGAGATTGCTAAGTCCCCGTGACTCATAGATACTTCCAAAACTAGCTTGCAGGTGCCGATGAGTCCATGCAGATGACGCAAACAAGCTCAAGGAGGAGCTCGATCAAGATCTTGTCCTTTATGTTGTTCCGCTTCTAGTTGATCAGCAGTGGAGCCCAGTTGGGGTCGATCGGGGACCGTGTCGCATTTGGGGTTCTTCTTTTATTTTGGTTCCGTAGTCGGACCTTGTTTGTATCTGGATGATGTAATGTTTTATTCATGTATTGTGTGAAGTGGCGATTGTAAGCCAACTATGTATCTCTTTTCCCTTATGTATTACATGGGTTTGTGTGAAGATTACCTCACTTGCGGCATTGCTTTCAATGCGGTTATGCCTCTAAGTCGTGCTTTGACACGTGGGAGATATAGCCGCATCGAGGGCGTTACAGGTGGGGGCCAGTGGTCCGGCCGGCGGCCCGTGCGGTGTTCTGTATGGGAAGAATCAGAGACGAGGAGGAAGAAGAGTTAGGAGACGTAGGATCTTCATCCAACCGCCTGAAATGGTCGAGAGACAGCTGGGAGTTGCATTCTTAATGTGCTCTGGTTCATCATGTGTGGGCACTGCGCAACCAACATTTTATTATCCAAAATCTGCTTGCTCTTCTTTACCATGTTCCTCTTCCGTTCTTCTTTAATATGTACTCTCTCTGTTCCTAAATACAAGTCTTTGTATAGATTCCACCATGGACTACATATGGAGCAAAATGAGTGAATCTACACTCTAAAATGTATCTGGATACATCTGTATGTGATCCATAGTGGAAATCTCTACCAAGACTTATATTTTGGAACGGAGGGAGTATGATAGTAGTACAGTATATTCCTTGTACTGAAGATGAGCAGGGACATTTGCAGTGTAGAGGTCTATACGGTCGATTGTGATGGACACTTTGAGCATCTTTGATTCGTAGGATCTTGTAAACATAGGAATAGGATTTGTAGTGGCCTGCCCACTTGAATCCTATAAGAATAGCAAGGAAATGCGGGGAGCTGTGTCGCCTTTGAGAGTTACACTGATATTAACTGTACCGCACCTTCACTTGAAGAGAGCTAGTATCCGAAGCCTTTCTAGCCGTACCGGCAATACTAGCACATATATTCCGCAAGTTCCACTTTGCTGATTTTACTCTAATGCTTAAGGTTTTCCCGTTATATCTGCACTATGATCTGTGTAGCTGCTTTGTGTCGCACTAGCAGCAGTCCACTCTTGAAGCTAAACACTGCAATGACTTACAAAATTGGCACCAAGGCATTGAGTGCCATTCTAGATGCAATGAAACTCATACGCTCCCCACCTGTTGATTCTTGTTCAGAATATGATCCTAATGACTATTCTAACCTCGAGGAGTCAAAGGCAGATGGCCTGTCCTATTCACCCATCAAGGTGCCTATTCTAATTTGGCAATGTTTTATTGATTGCGGGTATCTTGCATATGTTGTCTTGCATTTCTTCTACTTTGTTGCACCGCCATCTGCTTAGTTTACTCATCATATATGTCGAGATGCCATGCCCATCCATTATCAATACATATTTCATCTGTCATCATACCATGTTTTTCGACTCAAATGCTGTTCTTGTGCATCAGACATCAAAAAGGAAGAGGGTGATTGCCGAACCTGAAGGGGCACCAGCAAAGTCCTTGGAAAACATGGTGGTGCCAGAGAAATCAGACAGCACCCCACTTATATTGGCTGTACAACCAGTGACACAAAACGTAGGACCGACTCCAGCAGACTGTACCCATACTTCACTGGCCACACCACTAGCCCCACCACACAGGACTTGCACTCCAGCAAAAGGTATACCGATTTCATTTGTCATGGCACTAGCTGTTCCACAGAAAAATCCCACTCCAGCAAAAAGTGCAGCAAGTCCACCGGCCGAAGACCTATCCCAACTGCAGAGACAGCCAATTCCTGCAGATTGGAACCCCATTCCATTCATTCCCGGTTTAAAAGACAATGCTTTCAATGTTGTTAGGGACAACGTGCATATATTTCCATCATGGGAAGATTATTGTCAAGACAAACACCATTTTCACATCTTCCTGTCCAACTTACGTGTCAGTGCTATTATTCATGGTTATTATTTTCCTGTTTTCTGCTGATTGAACACATCAATGATTTACATTACATTGTTGTAACTAGGCGAGGTTCAATCTGGATAGTCATGACGAGCAAAGCTTGCTTGTGCTTTTCAAGGAAGCATTGCAGCAGTATCGGTGTCGGTGTCAAAACCGGCGGATCTCGGGTAGGGGGTCCCGAACTGTGCGTCTAAGGCGGATGGTAACAGGAGGCAGGGGACACGATGTTTTACCCAGGTTAAGGCCATCTTGATGGAGGTAAAACCCTACGTCCTGCTTGATTATTCTTGATAATATGAGTAGTACAAGAGTTGATCTACCACGAGATCAGAGAGGCTAAACCCTAGAAGCTAGCCTATGGTATGATCGTATGTTGTCCTACGGACTAAAACCCTCCGGTTTATATAGACACTGGAGGGGGCTAGGGTTACACAAGGTCGGTTACATAGGAGGAGATATACATATCCGTATTGCCTAACTTGCCTTCCACGCCAAGTAGAGTCCCATCCGGACACGGGACGAAGTCTTCAATCTTGTATCTTCATAGTCCAACAGTCCGGCCAAAGGATATAGTCCGGCTGTCCGGAGACCCCCTAATCCAGGACTCCCTCAGTAGCCCCTGAACCAGGCTTCAATGACGATGAGTCCGGCGCGCAGTGTTGTCTTCGGCATTGCAAGGCGGGTTCCTCCTCCGAATACACCACAGAAGAGTTTGAATACAAGGATAGTGTCCGACCCTGCAAAATAAGTTCCACATACCACCGTAGAGAGAATAATATTTCCACAAATCCAATCTGCTGACACGTTTTGGCAGCATGACATCACGCCATGGCCCGGTAATTATTCGAACCGTTTTTCTTAACCAGCCCCGCACATAACGCGAGGCGGTTTCTTGACACGTCTTGTCAAAGCAGAGATCGTGTTCCCCTTATTACGGGATTCTCATCAATACGAACGTGGGTAACCCAACCGTGCCTAGGACTCCTAGATTTTAGGCAAGTCCCAAACGGCCACGAGTAGGACGCTTGATATTCACCCTCTTTATAAAGGGACAAGGCTTTTACTTTTTCCCTCCCGTGCTCAATCGAATCCTTCCCCCGCCTCGAGTTCTAACACCCAAAGCCCAGGTCAGGTGCTTCGGACCTTCAATCATGTCCGGATCCAACCTTCAAGGCCGGTGGATGCCTTCCTCCGTCACGGAGGAGGATATCAAGAAGTTGAGGGAGGCCAGATACCTGACCGCCGAAATTTCGCATAGGCTGCCCGCCAGAGGGCAGGTCATCCCTACTCCCGAACCCAACGAGAGCGTTGTGTTCGTCTCCCACTTCCTCCGAGGACTAGGCCTCGCTCTGGATCCCTTTGTTAGGGGTATTATGTTCTATTATGGGCTGGATTTTCACGATCTGGCCCCGGACTCCCTTCTTCACATCTCGTCATTTATTGTCGTCTGTGAGGCCTTCCTCTGCATTACCCCTCACTTCGGCTTGTGGCTCAAGACCTTCGATGTGAAGCCGAAGACGGTCGAGGGACAGTACGCAGCGTGTGGAGGTGCTTTAATAAGCAAAATTGCTGATACTCCATGGCCAAAGGGTTCCTTTCTAGAGGTGTCCAGATTGTGGCAACGGGAGTGGTTTTACGTCACAGCTCCCCGAAGTGCCAAGTGGGTAGCTGCCCCACCTTTCGCTCGGGCCCTCCACCATAACTGATGTCATGGATCAGCAGGGGACTGAGCTGGGGTCCAGCCAAGGACGTGCCATACTGCATAGCCGCATCCGAGATCTCTTCGAGGGAGATTTCAGTTTGGTTATGGTAATGCAAGTCATGCTGGTTCGTCGAGTCCAGCCTTGCAAACGCCGGCCCCTCCGCATGTGGGAGTTCAACCCAGAAGGACCGCGCACTATTCAGAATTTCGTCGGCATGACGCACGAGGAGATGTACAAATCATTCTTCGGACTCCAAATAGAGTGTCCGGACACTACCGAGGACGTGGGCCTGAGTGGCAACCGCACCGCTGCCCAAGTAAGTAATCCCATGGCCGAACACACCATCCTTTTATTTATCACGACATCATTCTAAAGAATCGCTCTTTGACCAGGACTGGATAACAAAGGCGAATATGATTCGGTGTTTGGCCCCCCTTCCTGAAAGCTTGGACAACCCGGTGCTGGAAAAGATGCTCGAGCCAGCACCTTGTCTGGTGCCCTCAAAGGAAGATGAAGGGGGAATGAAGAGGGTGAAAAGCAGGCCTCCGTCGCTACCTATTCCAACCGAGGGAATGAGTGCCTCCGCGAAGGAGGATAACCGAGGGGAAGAATCTGACATTCTCTCTCCCGGGGAAGGAAGAGGACTACCTTCAAAGATTCGGAAATCAAGGTTTCCAAATGGGAGAAGAAATCTCTGTCATAGGGTCCTGCCTCGGAGGGTGTTCTTGCCACACAATGTCTGCGTGGGGATCAGCCCTCTAACGAGCTGTAAGTAATCAAAAGGTATTTAATAGTGAAGATATCCTACCTTACTTCTGAGGAGAATATCCGAAGTATTTATCTTGCAGTTCGGATCTTAGCCCTTCTCAGCTGAGCTCGTCTTCGGGGGATCTTCTTCCGGAGATGATGGAGAGCAAAACGCCTCCCCCTGCCACCCCGCCTTACGAAGTGGCGACCCTGAGGTGTCGTCGTGGAGGGCTTCTCCCGATCCAACAAGACCAGAAGGTAATCCTATGGCCACCCGAAGTCCTCAGTATCCGGCTCTCGAGGAGAGCAATCAAAAGAGTCCGGCACCGTCTGGTGCGTGGTCGGATGTATAGAGGGATCTGCTGGAGAAGGCGGTTATCTTAGAAGAGCACTGCACATTGATGGGTATGGTGATTGAAAGGATTTCGTCTGCCGAAAGCGGGCTGCATGAAGCCTTTATGAGTCTACTAATGGGTTTTGAGGTACGTGAAATGATGCATTTTTTTGAAAGTACCGCACATTTTTAGATGTGCCCTGTGTAGATAGTAGCGCCTGAGACTCTGGTTGTCGTCGAGAACGGCGGCAAACAGAGGATCATTGTCCCAGGCAATAACCAGACTGCCTTTATGTGCAGGTGGTCGAGGCTCCGGTGGCTAGGCGGACAGATGGGTATGCCGAACTAAAGCAGCAGCTGGATGCGGCAAATGCCGACATCGTGCTTGTCAACGAGCGGCTTGACGAGGCACAGGGTGAGTGGCCTTTCTAGTGATCTTCACATAATAAGAGCAGCATGATGCCAGTATCTTTAATATGTTGTGACTGCAGATGGAGCGGCTACCGTGGAGGCCCTTTGGGCGGAGCTTGCTCGATCCAAGGAGCACGCAAGGAGTAGCAATGCGGCTGCTTTGCAAGAGGTCGAAGAGTTAAGGGCCGAACAAGCCGCGCATTGCGGGAGCAAAGAGAAAATGGCCAAGATGGCTGTAAAGTTAAAAGATACTGCCGACCGTTGCCAGCTTCTTGAAGAAGAAAACCGGGTGAAGGCAACAGACCTAGAAAAGGCCACGATGGCGACCAAAGATACCCGCTCTGTGATGAGAGCTAAAAAGGAGGAGCTGCGTCAAGCCGGGGATATCGCGGCTGGGAAACCCTTCATGCTGCGGAGGAAGTTTGGAGATCCTCAGTATGCCCCTCTCGACCGGATGTGGAGTTCGGCGGACGCATATATGGACTTGGCGGCGAGTGCTGTCGATGCGGCCGAATACTTCCGAGATCAAACAGATTGTGAAGTGGACAAGCTATTCTGGTCACAATTTATCGTTCCAGAGCATCCGCTTCCATTGACTGATCGGCTTGCCGAATGGGCCGAGCTGAATAGATTGTCCGGACTCGCCATGAGGTTTGTTGTGGATCATCTATGGTCGGAAAGGCCAAAGACGAACAACTATTTCAGTTTGGTGCAGCAGTTACTTGGTGCGGTGCCGCGCATTAATGCGATGAAGAGGTCGGCGTGCATAGAAGGCTCGCGGATGGCCCTTGCCCGTGTCAAAACATACTGGGCGGAGATGGATGCCACCACTGTTGCGGTGCAGGGTTCGGCCATACGCCGAGTGGCTGCCGAGCACTATTTTGAAGAAGTTCTTGAAGGCGCTCGTTCGATAGAGGCCTAGTGCTCGAAGAATATTATGTTTGAGTGACATGTATTCCCATTGTAAAAACAATGTTTTATTAAGTTTATCAAGGCTGTATTTATACTTTTGCCCGAAAGTATTATGATGCCTCCTGTGCGGCCGTTTATGTATATATGTATATAACCTGAAAGATTGCAGTCGTCGGCTTCAGCCCCCACGCATATAATGCGGGGGTGTTCGCAGAAGACGCATGTTCACACTTGATCCAACGTCTTGGTCCATTAAGGAGGTGATAGCGCAGCGAACTAGGCAACCGGACTATAATGCTTTAACACTTTCACTTAGCCAGAGGAGTTTGACAGTGGGGCTACTATATAGCCCCTGGTGGCTCCGCACTCATCCGAATTCGGGGTGCGTACATGCCTGGCCGGGAAACGGCCCTTCGTTAAGGCGGAGGAATCCCGAAGATTCCGATAGGTCATCGAGTGGTTGACCAGTCTCACGCTATATCATGACAGTCAGTTTTCGGCTTTCTCTACTGAGGTGCTCGTCCGGATGAACCAGGGCACAATCGCAGTAGTTCTCCTGGTGCCGCCTTAGCCGATAGAGCGGAACGTAAGGCAGCAAAACACAGGAGCCGGGCAAACCCAACATTTGACCAAAGACATGATTCGGAGCTGATGCATATAAGGCCAAACTCGCGACGCCGAACACTCCCTAAGGTATTCGGTCTTTATGGTGTAAACCGGGCCTAAACACTGCCCTTTGTAATAAGCCCCTGGTGTCCAGGTACATGCAATATTCTGACGTGGCCACATGCCAAGACGTCAGCATCCTTCTCAATTGTACTGAGAATCCGAGGGATGTGTATCAACAAGAGACAGTAAAAAAGGTTTACGCAGGGTCTTAATCTAAAAAGAATCGTTGGAACGGGTCCCTGCTGCACGTCTGCGCCTGTGTCTCCGTTGTGCCATATCCTGGACGGGTGTAGCACGATGGTCATCTGTAAATGAGAGGAACTTAGTTGAAAAGTTGTCGTGCAAAAAGGTAGGTTATACTAAACAAACCATGTACAATTCAAGATGAATAAAATTGAGTATGATTGCCACTTGTGCGTGCGCGTTGAGCCCCTTGTATTTTAATAGGGGTATAGCCATCAAACCTGTATCAATTACATATAGCTGTACCAGACTCGTCCAACCGTGTCCATGGTCTTAATGACCTGTCAGATGCGTTAGTTGGTGAGGCCGTTTAGTGTGCGGCTGCCAAGGCAGCCGCACGGTCTTCCGCGTGCAGGGAGCGCTCAATATTTCCATTTACTGTAATGATGCTGCGTGGACCAGGCATCTTAAGCATGAGGGAAGCGTAATGCGGTATTGCGTTAAAGTGAGCGAAAGCTTCGCGTCCGAGTAGTGCTTAATAACCACTTTGGAACAGAGCGATGTGGAAGGTTAAATTTTCGCTGCGGAAGTTATCGGGGAAGCCGAATATAACCTCTAGTAGCAGGGAGCTCGTGCAATGGGCTTCTGGGCCTGGTGTTACTCCTTTAAAGGTAGTATTGCTATGGCTAATTTTTGCTAGGTCTATCCCCATGTTGCGGACTGTGTCCTGATATATCAGGTTTAAACTGCTGCTGCCGTCCATCAGGACTCGTGTGAAGTGGTATCCGTCAATTATTGGGTCTAATACCAAGCCAGCCCATCCTGCACGCTGGACACTTGCTGAGTAATCCCGATGGTCAAAAGTGAAAGGTTGGGACGACCAGTGGCAGAACTCCGCGGTGATAGGCCCTAGGGCATGTGTCTCTGGGAGTGCCGCTTTGTTTCTCCCCTTTATCACGTATAACACGTTGACTGTTTTGACTTCTGGTGGGAATTTCTTCTGTTCCCCAGTGCTTTGCTTGTGAGGCTCGTCCTTGTCTTCGCTTGGTGTATCATGCCCCTTATGTTCGGCGTTGAACTTGCCAGACTGCTTGAAGACCCAACATTCTCTATGGGTATGATTTGCAGGTTTATCGGGGGTACTATGGATCTGACATATTTGGTCCAGAATCTTGTTTAGGCTGGACAGTTTGTCTCTGTTGTCTTTGGAGGGCGTCTTTTGCTGACCGGCCGAGAGCTTCTGAATCCGGCGTTTACCGCCGTGCTCTTCGGGTTGTCTTCTTTATTTCGGCGCTTGTTTTTGTTGCGTCGTGATTTGCCGTTTCCGTCCCTGACTTCGGATGTACTTGGGTCGCTGGTGCTGCATCGGGCTAACCAGCTATCCTCACCCGCGCAAAAGCGGGTCATGAGGCTTGTTAATGCTGCCATTGTTCTTGGCTTTTCTTGGCCGAGGTGTCTGGCGAGCCATTCGTCTCAAACACTGTGCTTGAAAGCCGCTAAGGCTTCGGTGTCCGGACAGTCGACTATTTGATTCTTCTTAGTGAGGAACCTGTTCCAAAGCTTTTGCGCTGACTCTCCGGGTTGTTGAGTTATATGACTTAAATCATCTGCATCCGGTGGTCGAACATAGGTCCCTTGAAAATTTGCCCGAAAGGCGTCTTCGAGCACTTCCCAGCTTCCAATGGAGTTTTCGGGGAGGCTTTTAAGCCAGTGCCGAGCTGTCCCTTTGAGCTTGAGGGGTAAGTACCTGATGGCGTGGAGATCGTCTCCTCGAGCCATGTGGATATGGAGGGTATAGTCCTCAATCCAGACCCCAGGGTCTGTTGTTCCGTCATACGCCTCTATGTTTATGGGTTTGAATCCCTCTGGAAATTCATGGTCCAGCACCTCATCGGTGAAACATAGGGGGTGTGCGGCACCCCTGTATTTGGGTGTACCATGGTGTTCGGATGTTTGTTGTGTTGTATTGCATACTGGAGCGCGCTTGCGTGGCCCGTATATGGATCTGGTTGCGCCGTCCATTTGATGCGAGCCCTCGCGTGGATCGTGTACTGGCTTATGTGCGGCGTCGTTTGCCGCTCTATATTGGCCACGAGGTCGTCTATCCGACCAGATGACCGTTTCGTTTTCTAATTGCGGGGGATCTAAGGCCTCCTCGTCGAATTCAGGTAGGAACTTTCGCTTCTGGTAGCTCTTTGTGTGGCGATTACCGCCGTACTTTGCTGCAGTGTTGAGTACTTCACTCCATCTGATTCTGAGCGTGTCTTGCGCAGCCCTGAGCCTTTGCTTCTGCTTTTTCAGACTCCTCGCAGTGGCAACAAGCCTTTGAATGGCACTCTATTGCTTTGGACGCCTGTCCGGTGTGATGTCGTCCAGACTGTTATCTTCGACGGAGTCGGGTTCTTCGGTTTGATTCTCCGTGTTGCCCTAGTTGGGCGATGGTTCACCCTGCTCTATCGTTGGGTCTATATGACCGTTGTTTCTGCCGAGGCGGGATTTGGAGCGGCGCTTACGCCGCTGCTTTGACTGCTTCTCGAGGGAACAACCCTTTGTTGCATCCTTCCGTTCCTCGTCGTCATTTTCTTTGGGTGTGTCCACCATGTATACATCATATGATGAAGTGGGCGTCCAGTGCCCTGTGGGCAGTGGTTCCTATTCGTCTCCTGCATCGTCGTCCATACCGTCGATGTCTTCGGAGTCGAGGTCGAGCATGTCGGTTAAATCGTCGACAGTGGCTACTAAGTGGGTGGTGGGTGGGTGGCGAATTTCTTCGTCATCCGCATCCCAATCCTGCCGGCCATAGTTCGGTCAGGACTCTCCTGACAAGGAGAGAGACCTTAATGAGTTCAGTATGTCGCCGAAGGGCGAGTGCTGAAAGATATCCGCGGAGGTAAACTCCATGATCGGCGCCCAGTCGGATTCGATAGGAACAGGCACAGGCAGTTCGGAGTCCGTGGCCGGGGAGGAATCCGGTAGTTCGGCGTCACGTCTCTCGTGAAGGGTAAGGTCGATACTCGGCTCGATCGCCGATGAGAGTGCGGCCTCCGTGCCGGGGTCTATCCACCGGCCCATGGATGGCGCAGCTGGCTCCGAATTGAGGGTCGGAGCGGTTGCCGGCCCGATCTCCTGAACACTGTCTGATGGTAGAGCTAAATCATACTCATCGTGACCGTGTAGCGCACAAGGCAGGGGCTCGAATCCGTCGAAGATCAAGTCTCCGCGGATATTGGCCATGTAGTTTAAGCTTCCAAACCTGACCTGATGGCCAAGGGCGTAACTCTCGATCTGCTCCAGATGGCCAAGCGAGTTGGCCCGCAGTGCGAAGCCGCCGAATACAAAGATTTGTCTGAGAAAAGTCTCACCCTGGACTGCATCGCTATCGATGATCGAAGGAGCCATCAAGCCTAACGGCGACGACACAGCGGAACTCTCAATGAAAGCACCAATGTCGGTGTCAAAACCGGCGGATCTCGGGTAGGGGGTCCCGAACTGTGCGTCTAAGGCGGATGGTAACAGGAGGCAGGGGACACGATGTTTTACCCAGGTTCGGGCCCTCTTGATGGAGGTAAAACCCTACGTCCTGTTTGATTATTCTTGATAATATGAGTAGTACAAGAGTTGATCTACCACGAGATTAGAGAGGCTAAACCCTAGAAGGTAGCCTATGGTATGATTGTATGTTGTCCTACGGACTAAAACCCTCCGGTTTATATAGACATCGGAGGGGGCTAGGGTTACACAAGGTCGGTTACAAAGGAGGAGATATACATATCCGTATTGCCTAGCTTGCCTTCCACGCCAAGTAGAGTCCAATCCGGACACGGGATGAAGTCTTCAATCTTGTATCTTCATAGTCCAACAGTCCGGCCAAAGGATATAGTCCAGCTATCCGGAGACCCCCTAATCCAGGACTCCCTCAATCGGTGTTACCTAAGGAAATCACACTTTGATGGCAAGTCTATAAACGAATTTCTGGTGAAGTCTCCTGTGCTAAATTTAGAATACATTGAATGGAAAAACCTTGTTATGCACTGGTCTCGTTCCCAGGATGAGGTACTGTCTATGAAATCACATGAAAAATTGAACTTCTACTTTTCCGCATGTGCCTTACAGATCTTTTTTGCAGGAAATCTGCTCGAAGAAGAATTCCGGTTTGACAAGAACGATAGGATATCTCAAATATGCTGCCCGCTGCTTTGCTCTTGTTAGTACCTGTTGTCCTGTATCACTGTACTTGCATACTTACCTGGTTCATTATGTGACAGCAGTATGCATGATAGCTTGCTTATCAATTGTTCGCTCCAAATTATCTGATCTGTATGAATTGTTACATTAGTGTACAATATATCCAATGCCAATGTTTTTTTAGCTTTGCATTGTTCTTGTAAGTACATGCTGTCCTTTATCAGTGTACTTATAATGACAGGTAGTTGTTCATGTACCATCACTCTGCAGCTTATTTTCCTTTGCCCTCCATTTTCTACACATCAGATCTATATTTACTCTTACCATAAGGTTGGTACTGAACAAGTTTAGCTGTGCATTGCTCTTCGCTGTACCTTTTGCCTGTATCGCTGCACTTACATTTATAGCTACTTGGTTATGTAGCATCACTCTTCATCTTATCTTAAATATTCTCCATTTTTCGTATATTATCACATCTATATTTACTTTTAATAAAATGTAGAATAAAGGCAATGCTTTTGAAGAAGATTCTATGGTAAACTTCTTGAATTGCCCCCCCCCCATCAGCATGGACAAGGCCTTTATAGAGCCTGTCTTCACCAATAATGTAAGTTTGTCCATCTCAAGCCTTCAAACTTTGTTGTATCTATTTGGTTAGGCATGACTGCAATAGCTGTTTAGTTTTGGTGTTTGCATCAAATTGCTTGTTTAAAGTTTATTATGTAGTTCATAAACAAAAGTTTGTCCTTTCTCAATTTAATTTTTCAGTTGTACAACCAAGTTCCTTCTTCATACCATGTAAATTAAACTATAGAGAGCAAGTGATCTTCTTTTGCACTTCATGTATGCTTCTGTTCTTCATCCGTAATCCAGTCGTGTGGTGAACCTACCCACTATAGCACAATGTCATATTCTGCAATGTCTTAACTATGAACAATGTCATATCATTCTACTATTATTTAAACCGTCTCTTTATTTGTTAGTCTGAAATGGTATAAATTGACAGCACACTAACCATAGGTACTTATGAGTTCTTGATCTGTAATCCAGTGGTGTCGTGAAGCTGCCAACTCCATCACAATGTCATTTCATGCCATGTCTTGACCTGAACAATACCATATTGTGTTCAAGCAATTTTAAACTGTGTCACTTTATTCGCTAGTAAGAAATATGATGAATTGTCAGCACTGATACTTTTATGTGCAAAACCGGTCATCTGTCTGCTTGTTTATCTTTCAGAGTGAGGAAGATATAAGTGTTGAACAAGCGCAGTCTCATCATCTTGCTCAGCTGCTTGCACTGCAGCTCCCCAGTAGGGCTAACCTTTCTTGAACTCTATTGAAGTGCTGTCGGTTTTGTATATTATTTTGTCGGCGTGTTTATTTGCACTGGTGGCGATCTTTGATGCCCAGTGTATGTAATCTGTTGTCTGCTTGTGCTTTATTATCATAGTGGCGAACTTTGATGCCCAGTGGATGTAATATGTCATAATTCAATTATTGTATAGTCTAGGTTTTTTCTTATTCACGATGCTGCAATTATTTTATTATATATATATATATCCTATCTTTGCAGTAAACCGGCCAATCAGTAAAATTACGGTACATAATTGGGTCATCATGCAATCACGATGTAGGTTGGGCCTGAAACATGCCGAACAGCTCACGGGCTGGTAGCAGCCCGAAATGAACCCCAACCCATGACTGTGCGAATCAAATCACGAGCTTTTAACAGGACAAATCAGATATCGGCTGCGAGCAGGCCGGATGCAAACCGGGCTGTAGTTAGGCCCAACTATATGACAGGCTTTTAACAGGCCGAAATTAATATAGGGCTGAAATGTTAAACGGGCCCTTAACAGGCCAAAACTAATATCAGGCCAAATTACTAAGTGGGCCTTTAGCAAGTGGGCCCAAAAGCATAGTGTCCAGTTGATGGGCCATAATTGAGCCCAAAGCCTCTTAAAGGGCTGTACCTGATCTAGGCCGTAATTTGGCCCAGAACGTGGTAGGCTTTTAATGGGCCGGATCTCATAAGGGCCACTATTAGGCCCGGAGCATGGCGGGCCATTAATGGATCGGATCAAATATGGGCCGGCATTTGGCCCAAAACATGGCAGCCAGTTAATGGGCCGGCCTACTAGGGTCCTCAAAATCTTATGGGCCTACAGCTGGGCCGGCCCATTAATGTCAGCGAAATCTCGTGGGCCTTTAGTTGGGCCGGCCCATTATGATCCGCAAGAATCTTGTGGGCCTTTACCTGGGCCGGCCCATTATGACACACAAAAATCTGATGGGCCTTTACCTGGGCCGGCCCATTATGGCCCACAAAATCTTGTGGGCCTTTAGCTGGGCCAGCCCATTATGGTCCGCAAAATCTCGTGGGCCTTTAGCTGGGCCGGCCCATTATGGTCCGCAAAATCTTGTGGGCCTTCAGTTGGGCCGGCCCATTTAAACTTGATGGGCCGGTCCACGTGTCAACATATCATAGGCGCGTCTCGCCCATTGGATGAGTGACACCTGTGCCAACGCGGACCTGGCACGTTTCTCCTCCAGCCAATGATGATTTTACACGTGGAAAATCCCCATTGGTCGGGGCTGTTAACGGGTTATCGGATCCAAAACCCAACCTGATAGCTTAATGGCGTTCCGTTACGGTGGATGCCACGTGTCGGTCACCCTTGACAAAAGCACTTCTCTGACGCACGATTTATCGTCATGGAAGTGGACACATCCGTGATGAAAATTTTGGTAATGTCATGGAACACTTCTACGACAGCACATGTATGACTATCTTGATTCTGTCATAAATTTGCCATGGATGTACATGCATGACAAAAAACGCGACCTACTGTGACAAATACGTATCATCACGGAAGTGTATTTTTTTTGTAGTGTTGATGTGTATTTTACTAGTGTTCGAAGTAACCCCTAGGTATTTGATACCGGTTCAGTTGCTAAGATTAGTAACTTGAAACAGGAGTTATAGAGACTAGTTAAAAGCGAGGTGACGATGTGTGTTGGCAATGATTCCAAGGTTGAGATGATCACCATCACACACTCCCTCTACCTTCCAGATTAATGTTGAATCTAAATAAATGTTATTTTGGTGTTTGCGTTGAGCATGAATATGATTAGATCATGATTATTTCAATACGTTTATTCATTTAAGTTAGAGAATAGTTGTTGTTTTGTTTACATGAATAAAACCTTCTATGGTCATACACACAATGTGCACGGTTTATTGAATCTCGATCATAGTGATACACATATTCATAATATTGAGGCCAAAAGATGCAAAGTTGATAATGATAGTGCAACATATTTGTGGCACTGCCATTTAGGTCATATTGCTGTAAAGCGCATGAAGAAACTCCATGCTGATGGACCTTTGGAATCACTTGATTATGAACCATTTGATACTTGCGAACCATGCCTCATGGGCAAGATGACTAAAACTCGTTCTCCAGAACAATGGGGCGAGCTAATGACTTATTGGAAATAATACATACCGGTGTATGCGGTCCGATGAGTGTTGAGGCATGCGGCGTGTATCATTATTTCCAGACCTTCATAGATGATTTAAGTAGATATGGGTATATTTGCTTAATGAAACACAAGTCTGAAACATTTGAAAAGTTCAAAGAATTTCAAAGTGAAGTGGAGAATCATCGTAACAAGAAAATAAAGTGTCTATGATCTAATCGCGGAGGCGAATATTTGAGTTACGAGTTTGGCATTCATTTAAAACAATGTGGAATAGTTTCACAACTCACGCCACCTAGAACACCACAGCATAATGGTGTGTCCGAACGTCATAACTGTACTTTATTAGATATGGAACGATCTATGATGTCTCTTAACGATTTGCCACTATCATTTTAGGGTTATGCATTAGAGACAGTTGCATTCACATTAAATAGGGCACCGTCTAAATCCGTTGAGGCGACGCTCTATGAACTATGGTTTGGCAAGAAACCTAAGCTATCGTTTCTTAAAGTTTGGGGTTCCGACACTTATGTCAAAAAGGCTTCAGCCTAATAAGCTCAAACCCAAATCAGAGAAGTGCGTCTTCAGAGGATACCCTAAGGAAACAATTGGGTACACCTTCTACCACAACTCCAAAGGCAAGATCTTTGTTCCAAGAATGGAACATTTCTAGAGAAGGAGTTTCTCTCGAAAGAAGTGAGTGGGAGGAAAGTAGAACTTGATTAGGTAATTGTACCTTCTCTCAAATTGGAAAGTAGGACATCATAGAAATCCGCTCCTATGATGCCTACACCAACTAGAGAGGAAGCTAATGATGATGACCATGCAACTTCAGATCAAGTTGCTACTAAACCCCGTAGGTCGACTAGAGCACGATCCACACCAGAGTGGTACAACAATCATGTCCTAGAAGTCATGTTGTTGGACAACAGCGAACCTATTAACTAGGGAGAAGCTATGATGAGCTCAGATTCCGATAAATGGTTTGCGGCCATGAAATCTGAGATAGGATCCATGTATGAGAAGAAAGTATGGACTTTGGTGGACTTCTCTGATGATCGACAAGCCATAGAAAATAAATGGATCTTCAAAAAGAAGACTAACATTGATGGTAATGTTATTGTCTACAAAGCTCGACTTGTCGCGAAAGGGTTTTTTGACAAGTTCAAGGGGTTGACTACAATGAGACTTTCTCACCTGTAGTGATGCTTAAGTATGTCCAAATCATGTTAGCAATTGCCTCATTTTATGAAATGTGGCAAATGGATGTCAAAACTACATTCCTTAATGGATTTTTTATAGAAGAGTTGTTTATGATGCAACTAGAAGGTTTTGTCGATCTTAAAGGTGCTAAAAAGTGTGCAAGCTCCAACGATCCATCTATGGACTGATGCAAGCATCTCGGAGTTGGAATATATGCTTTGATGAGGTGATCAAAGCATATGGTTTTATACAGACTTACGGTGAAGCCTGTATTTACAAAAAAGTGAGTGGGAGCTTTGTAGCATTTCTGATATTATATGTGGATGACATATAATTGATTGGAAATGATATAGAATTTTTGGATAGCATAAAAGGATACTTGGATAAGATTTTTTCAGTGAAAGACCTCGGTGAAGTTACTTGCATATTGAGCATCAAGATCTATAGGGATAGATCAACACGCTTAATAGAACTTTCACGAAGCACATACCTTGACAAGATTTTGAACAAGTTCAAATGGATCAGTCAAAGAAAGGGTTCTTGCCTGTGCTGCAAGGTCTGAAGTTGAGTAAGACTCAAAGCCCGACCACGGCAGAAGATAGAGAGAGAATGAAGATCATTCCCTATGCCTCAGCCATAGGTTCTATAAAGTATGCCATGTTGTGTACCAGACTATTGTGTGCCTTGCCATGAGTTTGGCAAGGGGGTACAATAGTGATCCAGGAGTAGATCACTGGACAACGGTCAAAATTATCCTTAGAGAACTAAGGAAATATTTTCTTGGTTATGCAGGTGATAAAGAGTTTGTCATAAAGAGTTACGTTGATGCAAGCTTTGACACCAATTCAGATGATTATGAGTATCAATCTGGATACATATTGAAAGTGGGAGCAATTAGCTAAGAATAGCTCCATGCAGAGCATTGTAGACATAATTTTTTTGCAAAATACATACGGATCTGAATGTGTCGGACCTGTTGACTAAACTTCTCTCACAGGCAAAACATGATCACACCTTAGTGCTCTTTGGGTGTTAATCACATGGAGATGTGAACTAGATTATTGACTCAAGTAAACTCTTTTGGTGTTGGTCACATGGCGGTGTGACCTATGGGTGTTAAATCACATGGTGATGTGAACTAGATTATTGACTCTAGTGCAAGTGGGAGACTGGAGCAAATATGCCCTAGAGGCAACAATAAAGTTGTTATTTTATATTTCCTTATTCATGATAAATGTTTTTTATTCATGCTATAATTGTATTGATCGGAAACCTAAATACATGTGTGAATTCATAGACAAACACTATGTCCCTAGTGAGCGTCTACCTGACTAGCTCATTGATCAAAGATGGTTAAGGTTTCCTAACCATGGACATGAGTTTTCATTTGATAACAGGATCACATCATTAAGAGAATGATGTGATGGACAAGACCCATCTGTTAGCTTAGCATTATGATCGTTTAGTTTTATTGCTATTGCTTTCTTCATGTCAAATACATATTCCTTCGACTATGAGATTATGCAACTCCCGTATACTAGAGGAATGCCTTATATGCTATCAAACGTCACAACGTAACTGGGTGATTATAAATATGCTCTACATGTATCTCCGAAGGTGTTTGTTGAGTTGGCATAGATCAAGATTAGGATTTGTCACTCCGAATATCAGAGAGGTATCTCTAGGCCCTCTCGATAATTCACATAATAAGCTTGCAAGCAAATGACTAAGGAGTTAGTCACGAGGTGATGTATTATGGAATGAGTAAAAAGACTTGCCGGTAACGAGATTGAACTAGGTATGAAGATACCGATGATCGAATCTCGGGCAAGTAACATACCGACACACAAAGGGAATAACATATGTTGTCATAATGGTTCGACCGATAAAGATCTTCATAGAATATGTAGGAGCCAATATGGGCATACAGGTTCCGCTATTGGTTATTGACCGGAGAGGTGTCTCGGTCATGTCTACATATTTCTCGAACCCGTAGGGTCTGCACACTTAACGTTCGATGACGATATTGTATTATATGAGTTGTGTGATTTGGGGACCGAATGTTGTTCGGGGTCCCAGATGAGATCACGGACCTGACGAGGAGTGTTGAAATGGTTCAGAGGTAAAGATTGATATATAGGACAATAGTATTCGGACACCAAAAGTGTTCCGGAGGGTACCGAGTACATATCGGGTCACCGGAAGGGGTTTCGGGCACCCCCAGCAAAAGATATGGGCCTTATGGGCCAAGAGGGGAAACACACCAGCCACCAGGGGCTGGTGCGCCCCCCATATGGGCCGAACCAAAGGGAGAAGGAAAAGGGAAAGAGAAAGGAAAGTGGGGATTCGGCCTCCCCCTTCCCTTTCTCCCCTCTCCTCTTTCCTTCCCCCTCCGGTAAATAAGGAAGGGGGGCAAGCGGCCAAGGAGGAACCCAAGTAGGATTCGGTCCTACTTGGGGCACCTCCTGGCCTCTCCCCTCTCCCTCCCACCTATATATATGTTGGGGCGCCCCCTAGCACACCCCAGACAATTGTTAGTCGTGTGCGGCGCCCAGCTCCACCGTTTACTCCCACGATCATATCTTCATAGTGCTTAGGCGAGGACCCGCGAGGATCAATTCACCATCACCATCACCATGCCGTCGTGCTGACGGAACTCATCTACTACCTTGACAACTTGATGGATCAAGAAGGCGAGGGACGTCACCGAGATAAATGTTTGCAGAACGCGGAGGTGCCGTGCGTTCGGTACTTCATAGGTTGAAGCGCGAAGAAGGTCTACTACATCAACCGTGTTGAGAAACACTTCCGCTTACAGTCTACGAGGGTAAGTAGACACACTCTCCCCCTCATTTCTATGCATCTCCATGGATAGATCATTGTGTGTGCGTAGAATTTTTTTGTTTTCCATGCAACGATTCCCAACAGTATGTATCATTGCTATTAAGTATAACAAGATGGGGTCTATTCCTACATGAATAGATCTTGTCTACATTATGTCATCATTATTATTGCATTACTCTGTTTCTCCATGAACTTAATACACTAGATGCATGCTGGATAGCGGTCGATGTGTGGAGTAATAGTAGTAGATGCAGGCAGGAGTCGGTCTACTAATCTTGGACGTGATGCCTATATAACGATCATTGCATGGACATCGTCATAATTATTTGAAGTTCTATCTATTTCCCAACAGTAATTTGTTTACCCGCCGTATGCTATTTTTCTCGAGAGAAGCCACTAGTGAAATCTACGGCCCCCGGGTCTATTCTTTATCATATTTGCTTTGAGATCTATTTTTATTCGCTTTTATTTTCAGATCTATTATTCCAAAAACCCAAAAATACCTTGCTGCAATTTTTTGTTATTTATTTTATTTTGCATTTCCGCGAGATCTATTTATCCAATTTACTACAAACCAATCTATCTTTTACCCAGGAGGGATTGACAACCTCTCTTACGTGTCGGGTTGCAAGTATTTGTTCTTTGTGTGCTGGTACCATTTACATAGTGTTGTGTGGTTCTCCTGATGGTTCGATAACCTTGGTCTCATCACTCAGGGAAATACCTACCGTAACTGTGCTGCATCATCCCTTCCTCTTTGGGGAAATACCGACGTAGTTCAAGCCGCATCAGTCCCCAATGTACCTATAATTTATCAAGTGTCCATGCCATGTTTACAACAATTTTATATGGTTTTGGTATGATTTGCATGGAATTAACCCAGAATGATGTTGTTTTTAGCAGAACTACCAGGGTGTTGTTTTTTGTGCAGAAATGGAAGTTCTCCAAATGAGCTGAAACTTTTTGACGATTTTTTTGGAACAAAAGAGGCACTAGAAGCTTCATGGGAGGGCCAGAAGAGCCATGAAGTGGGCACAACCTACCAGGGCGCGCCTGGAGCCCAACCCCTGTACACGTGGGTTGTGCTCACCTCGAGGCCCATCTTCGCATGAAACCAACACCAAAAAATATTATAAATACAGAAACCTCCAAAAATAACCCTAGATTAGAAGTTCCGCCGCCGCAGGCCTCTGTAGCCACGAAAAACCAATCTAGACCTTGTTCTGGCACCCTGCCGGAGGGGGAAATCACCACCGGTGGCCATCTTCATCATCCCTATGGCCACCATGATGAGGAGGGAGTAGTCCACCCTCGAGGCTGAGTGTTTGTACCAGTAGCTATGTGTTTAATCTCTCTCTCTCTCGTGTTCTTGATTTGGCATGATCTTGATGTATCGCGAGCTTTGTTAATATAGTTGGATCATATGGTGTTTCTCCTTCTCTATCTTGTTGTGATGAATTGAGTTTTCCCTTTGAGATTTTGTTATTACCGGTTTGAATACTTTTGTGGATTTGAGAACACTTGATGTATGTCTTGCTATGAACACCCGTGGTGACAATGGGGTATCATATTGATTCACTTGATGTGTGTTTTGGCACTCAACTCACGGATTCCCAAGGTGACATTGGGGTAATCTATGCATAGGGGTTGATGCACGCTCTCGTCTTTGTTTCTCCGATAGAAATCTGGGGGCACTCTTTGACGTTCTTTTGGATTGAGTATTATGAATCTAAAATTGTTTGATGCATATCGTATAATCAACTCACGGATACTCGTGGTGACATTGGAGTATCTAGGTGACATTAGAGTTGGTTGATGTGTATTGCATGGTGTTATTTTAGAATGAACTCTTGGTAGATCGATCGGAAAGGATAACTTGGTGTTACCTTAGTGAGAACTCTTGGAAAGGTTGATCAGAAAGAATAACTTTGAGGTGGTTTCGCACCCTACAAACAATTTCTTCTTATGTTCTCCGCTAGATAGGAACTTTGGAGTGATTCTTCATCACATGTTGAGGGATTGTTATGTGATCCAATTATATTAGAATTGTTGAGATATTGCACTAGCGAAACTACGGACCCTAGGCCTCATTTTCAAGCATTGCAATACCGTTTGTGCTCCGTTTTGTCAATCGCTACCTTGCGGTTTTTTATTGTTCCTATTACAAAAATCAATATCTACTATCATTACTACACTTGTATCACCATCTCTTCGCTGAACTAGTGCACCTATACAATTTACCATTGTATTTGGTGTGTTGGGGACACAAAAGACTTTTTATATTTGGTTGCATGGTTGTTTGAGAGAGACCATCTTCATCCTACACCTCCCACAGATTGATAAACCTTAGGTCATCCACTTGAGGGGAATTTGCTACTGTCCTACAAAACTCTGCGCTTGGAGGCCCAACACGAGTCTACACTTGCGAGGGGGTTAATCATAAGTGGGAGGCTTGTTCAAGTAAGAATTACACCCAAGCACCGGTCCACCCACATATCAAATTATCAAAGTAGCGAACGTGAATCAAATAACATGATGAAAGTGACTAGATGAAATTCTCGTGTGCCCTCAAGAACGATTTGCTTATTATAAGAGACCGCTTTGGCCTGTCCTTTGCTACAAAAAGGATTGGGCTACCTTGATGCACTTTATTTACCGTTACCGTTACTTCCTAGTTCGTATTATCTTTCTATCAAACTACCTATTACCGACAATTTCAATGCTTGCAGAAATTACCTTGCTAAAAACCACTTGTCATTTTCTTCTGCTCCTCGTTGGGTTCGATGCTCTTACTTATCAAAAGGACTACGATTGATCCCCTATACTTGTGGGTCCTCAACATGCTGCCATGTATGGCCTGTGAATCAACTCCTTCGGTATGTTTGCGGGGGGGTGAGAAACTCCTTTTGATGTGTCGACGTGACTTTTCAGGCTATCCCATTGAAGGAAATATGCCCTAGAGGCAATAATAAAGTTATTATTTATGTTTCCTTATATCATGATAAATGTTTATTGTTCAGCTAGAATTGTATTAACCGGAAACTTAGTACATGTGTGAATACATAGACAAACAGAGTGTCACTAGTTTGCCTCTACTTGACTAGCTCGTTGAATCAATGATGGTTATGTTTCCTAACCATAGACATGAGTTGTCATTTGATTAACATGATCACATCATTAGAGAATGATGTGATTGACTTGACCCATCTGTTAGCTTAGCACGATGATCGTTTAGTTTGTTGCTATTGCTTTCTTCATGACTTATACATGTTCCTATGACTATGAGATTATGTAACTCCCGAGTACCGAAGGAACACTTTGTGTGCTACCAAACGTCACAACGTAACTGGGTGATTATAAAGGTGCTCTACAGGTGTCTCCAATGGTACTTGTTGCGTTGGCATAGATCGAGATTAGAATTTGTCACTCCGATTGTCGGAGAGGTATCTCTGGGACCTCTCGGTAATGCACATCACTATAAGCCTTGCAAGCATTGTGACTAATGAGTTAGTTGCAGGATGATGCATTACGGAACGAGTAAAGAGACTTCACGGTAACGAGATTGAACTAGGTATTGATATACCGACGATCGAATCTCGGGCAAGTAACATACCGATGACAAAGGGAACAACGTATGTTGTTATGCGGTTTGACCGATAAAGATCTTCGTAGAATATGTAGGAGCCAATATGAACATCCAGGTTCGGCTATTTGTTATTGACCGGAGACGTGTCTCGGTCATGTCTACATAGTTCTCGAACCCGTAGGGTCCGCACGCTTAACATTCGGTGACGATCGGTATTATGAGTTTATGTGATTTGATGTACCGAAGGTAGTTTGGAATCACGGATGAGATCGGGGACATGATGAGGAGTCTCGAAATGGTCGAGACATAAAGATTGATATATTGGACGACTATATTCGGACATCGGAAAGGTTCCGAGTGATTCAGGCATTTTTCGGAGTACCAAGGAGTTACGGGAATACAGGGAAGAAGTATTGGGCCTCATGGGACAAGTGGTGGGTTAGAGGAGGCAGGGAACACGGCCCCCCTAGCCCAAACCGAATTGGACTAGGGGGCCGTCCCCCCTTTCCCCGTTTCCTCCCTCTCCTTCCTTCTCCCTCTCCTCCTTCCTTTCCTCCTCCTAGTAGGAGTAGGAAAGGGGAGTCCTACTCCTACTAGGAGGAGGACTCCTCCTCCTGGCGTGCCCTAGGAGGGCCGGCCAGCCTCCCCCTTGCTCCTTTATATACGGGGGCAGGGGGCACCCTAGAACACACAAGTTGATTGTTCCAAGCCGTGTGCGGTGCCCCCTCCACCATAATCCACCTCGATCATATCATAGCGGTGCTTAGGCGAAGACCTGCGTCGGTAGCAACATCATCACCGTCATCACGCCATCATGCTAACAGAACTCTCCCGTGAAGCTCTGCTGGATCAGAGTTCGTGGCACGTCATCGAGCTAAACATGTGCTGAACTTAGAGGTGTCGTGCGTTCGGTACTTGGATCGGTCGGATCATGAAGACGTTCGACTACATCAACCGTGTTCTCATAACGCTTTCGCTTACGGTCTACAAGGATACGTAGATGATACTCTCCCCTCTCGTTTCTATGCATCACCATGATCTTGCGTGTGCGTAGGAATTTTTTTGAAATTACTATGTTCCCCAACAGTGGCATTCGAGCCACGTCTGTGCGTAGATGTTATATGTACGAGTAGAACACAAAGGAGTTGTGAGCGTAGGTATATACATATTGCTTGTCGTCACTAGTTGATTCTTGATTCAGCGGTATTGTTGGATGAAGCGGCTCAGACCGACATTACGCATACGCTTACGCGAAACTGGTTCTACTGACGTGCTTCGCAAACAGGTGGCTAGTGGGTGTCTGTTTCTCCAACTTTAGTTGAATCGGATTCAATACCAGCCCGTAGCAGTCACGTAAAACTTGCAACAACGAAGTAGAGGACGTCTAACTTGTTTTTGCAGGGCATGTTGTGATGTGATATGGTCAAGTTGTGATGAGATATAAGTTGTTGTATGAGATGATCATGTTTTGTCGAAGTTATCGGCAACTGGCAGAAGCCTTATGGTTGTCTCTTTATTGCATAAGATACAAGAGCCAAATAATTGCTTTACTTTATTGCTATGCGATAGCAATAGTTGCAAGAGCAATAGTTTCTGAGATGACCATGTGATGACACGTTGATAGAGATCAAGATGATGGAGATCATGGTGTCATGCCGGTGACGATAGAGATCATGACGATGCTTTGGAGGTGGATATCAAAGGCGCAAGATGATCATGGCCATATCATGTCACATATTTTGATTGCATGTGATGTTTATCCTTTATGCATCTTATTTTGCTTAGTTCGGCGGTAGCATTATAAGATGATCTCTCACTGAAAAATTCAAGGTACAAGTGTTCTCCCTGAGTATGCACCGTTGAAAAAGTTCATCGTGCCGAGACACCACGTGATGATCGGGCGTGGTAAGCTCAATGTTCTAATACAACGGGTACAAGCCAGTTTTGCACACGTAGAATACTCGGGTTAAACTTGACGAGCCTTGGAACACTGAGACCGAAAGGTCAAGCATGAATCATATAGTAGATATGATCAACATAGTGATGTTCACCATTGAAAACTACTCCATTTCACGTGACGATCGGTCATGGTTTAGTTTATTTGGATCACGTGATCACTTAGATGATTAGAGGGATGTGTATCTAAGTGGGAATTCTTAAGTAATATGATTAATTGAACTTTAATTTATCATGAACTTAATACCTGATAGTATTTGCATATCTATGTTGTAGATCAATTGCTCGCGTATAGCTTCCCCGTTTTATTTATGATATGTTCCTAGAGAAAACTAAGTTGAAAGATGTTAGTAGCAATGAAGTGGATTGGATCTGTGATCTGAGGATTATCCTCATTGCTGCACAGAAGAATTGTATCCTTAATGCACCGCTAGGTGACAGACCGACTGCAGGAGCAGATGCAGAAGTTATGAACATTTGGCAAGCTCGATATCATGACTACTTTATAGTTTAGTGCACCATGCTTTATGGCTTAGAATCGGGGCTTCAAAGACGTTTTTGAAACTCCATGGAGCAACTGAGATGTTCCAAGAATTGAAATTAGTATTTCAGACTCATGCCCATGTCGAAAGGTATGAGACCTTTGACAAGCACTTTGCCTACAAGATGGAGGAGAATAGCTCAGCTAGTAAGCATGTGCTCAGAATGTCTGAGTACTACAATCACTTGAATCAAATGGGAGTTAATCTTCCAGATAAGATAGTGATTGACAGAGTTCTCTAGTCACTGTCACCAAGTTACTAGAACTTCGTGATGAATTATAATATGCAAGGGATAACGGAAATGATTCCCAAGCTCTTCATGATGCTGAAATCGACAAAGGTAGAAATCAAGAAAAGCATCAAGTGTTGAGGTTGACAAGACCTGTAGTTTCAAGAAAAGGGCAAAGGGAAGAAGGGGAACTTCAAGAAGAACGTTAAGCAAGTTGCTGCTCAAGTTAAGAAGCCCAAGTCTAGACCTAAGCCTGAGACTAAGTGCTTCTGCTGCAAAGGGACTGGTCACTAGAAGCAGAACTGCCCCAAGTATTTGGCGGATAAGAAGGATGGCAAAGTGAACAAAGGTATATTTGATATACATGTTATTGATGTGTACTTTACTAGTGTTTATAGCAACCCCTCGGTATTTGATACTAGTTCAGTTGCTGAGATTAGTAACTCGAAACGGGAGTTGCAGAATGAACAGAGACTAGTTAAGGGTGAAGTGACGATGTGTGTTGGAAGTGGTTCCAAGATTGATATGATCATCATCGCACACTCCCTATACTTTCGGGATTAGTGTTGAACCTAAATAAATGTTATTTGGTGTTTGTGTTAAGCATGAATATGATTTGATCATGTGTATTGCAATACAGTTATTCATTTAAAGTCAGAGAATAATTGTTGTTCTGTTTACATGAATAAAACCTTCAATGGTCATACACCCAAGGTGAATGGTTTATTGAATCTCGATCGTAGTGATACACATATTCATAATATTGAAGCCAAAAGATGCAAAGTTAATAATGATAGTGCAACTTATTTGTGGCACTGCCGTTTAGGTCATATTGGTCTAAAGCGCATGAAGAAAATCCATGTTGATGGGCTTTTGGAATCACTTGATTATGAATCAGTTTATGCTTGCGAACCATGCCTCATGGGCAAGATGACTAAGACTCCATTCTCCAGAACAATGGAGCAAGCAACAGACTTGTTGGAAATAATACATACTGATGTATGCAGTCCGATGAGTGTCGAGGCTCGCGGCAGGTATCGTTATTTTTTGACCTTCACAGATGATTTGAGTAACATATGGGTATATCTTCTTGATGAAACATAAATCTGAAACATTTGAAAAGTTCAAATAATTTCAGAGTGAAGTGGAAAATCATCGTAACAAGAAAATAAAGTTTCTATGATCTGATCGTGGAGGAGAATACTCGAGTTACGAGTTTGGTCTTCATTTGAAACAATGCGGAATAGTTTCGCAACTCACGCCACCTAGAACACCACAGCGTAATGGTGTGTCCGAACATCATAACCGTACTTTATTAGATATGGTGCAATCTATGATGTCTCTTACCGATTTACCACTATCGTTTTGGGGTTATGCATTAGAGACTGATGCATTCACGTTAAATAGGGCACCATCTAAATCCGTTGAGACGACGCCATATGAACTGTGGTTTGGCAAGATACCAAAGTTGTCGTTTCTTAAAGTTTGGGGTTGTGATGCTTATGTGAAAAGGTTTCATCCTGATAAGCTCAAACCCAAATCGGAGAAAAGTGTCTTCATAGGATACCCAAAGGAGACAATTGGGTACACCTTCTATCATAGATCCGAAGGCAAGACATTCGTTGCTAAGAATGGTTCCTTTCTAGAGAAGGAGTTTCTCTCGAAAGAAGTGAGTGGGAGGAAAGTAGAACTTGATGAGGTAACTATACCTGCTCCCTTATTGGAAAATAGTTCATCACAGAAATGTGTTCCTGTGACTCCTACACGAATTAGTGAGGAAGCTAATGATGATGATCATGTAACTTCAGATCAAGTTACTACCGAACCTCGTAGGTCAACCATAGTGGTACGGTAATCCTGTTCTGGATGTCATGTTACTTGACCATGATGAACCTACGAACTATGAGGAAGCGATGATGAAACCAGATTTCGCAAAATGGCTTGCGGCCATGAAATCTGAGATGGGATCCATGTATGAGAACAAAGTTTGGACTTTGATTGACTTGCCCGATGATCGGTGAGTCATTAAGAATAAATGGATCTTCAAGAGGAAGATGGACGCTGATAATAGTGTTACTATCTACAAAGCTCGAATTGTCGCAAAATGTTTTCAACAAGTTCAAGGTGTTGACTACGATGAGATTTTCTCACTCGTATCGATGCTTAAAAGTCTGTCCGAATCATGTTAGCAGTTGCCGCATTTTATGAAATCTGGCAAATGGATGTAAAAACTGTATTCCTTCATAGATTTCTTAAAAGAAGAGTTGTATATGATGCAACTAGAAGGTTTTGTCAATCCTAAAGGTGCTAACAAAGTGAGCAAGCTCCAGCGAACCATCTATGGACTGGTGCAAGCATCTCGGAGTTGGAATATATGCTTTGATAAAGTGATCAAAGCATACAGTTTTATAAAGACTTGCGGTGAAGCTTGTATTTACAAGAAAGTGACTGGGAGCACTACAACATTTCTGACAAGTATATGTGAATGACATATTGTCGATCGGAAATAATGTATAATTTTCTGGAAAGCATAAAGGAGTGTTTGAAAAGAGTTTTTCAAAGAAAGATCTCGATGAAGCTGCTTACACATTGAGCATCAAGATCTATAGAGATAGATTAAGATGCTTGATATATTTTCAATGAGTACATACTTTGACAAGATTTTGAAGTAGTTCAAAATGGAACAGTCAAAGAAGGAGTTCTTGCCTGTGTTGCAAGGTGTGAAGTTGAGTAAAGACTCAGGACCTGACCACGGCAGAAAATAGAAAGAGAATGAAAAGTCATTCCCTATGCCTCAGTCATAGGTTCTATAAAGTATGCTATGCTGTTTACCAGTCCTATTGTATACCTTAGCATAATTCTGGCAAAGGAGTACAATAGTGATCTAGGAGTAGATCACTGGACAGCGGTCAAAATTATCCTTAGAGGACTAAGGAAATATTTCTCGGTTATGGAGGTGATAAAAGAGTTCGTCGTAAAGAGTTACGTCGATGCAAGCTTTTTGCATCGATCTAGATGACTCTAAGTCTCGATATGGATACATATTGAAAGTGGGAGCAATTAGCTAGAGTAGCTCCATGCAGAGCATTGTAGACATAGAAATTTGCGAAATACATACGGATCTGAATGTTGCAGACCCATTGACTAAATTTCTCTCACAAGCAAAACATGATCACTCTTTGGGTGTTAATCACATAGCGATGTGAACTAGATTATTGACTCTAGTAAACCCTTTGGGTGTTAGTCACATGGTGTAGCGACCAGACCTCAAACAGTCTGATCTCTGTGCTCCGGTGTCATCCCTGGATCAGTAATGCTGACACCACACAGTACTCGGAGGATTTATAGCAGAGTAGCAATCACACACTTATTACATCGAGTGTCTCAAGAGAGAACTTATTACAATAAATATGGCTTAAGGCCATCTAGTGACGATAACAGCGGAAGGCTTGGAAGATAAGTGAGTCCATCAACTCCAACTGCATCACTGAGTATAGAACCACGACCTAAAACTCCTTAATCGTCGTCTGAAAAGTCTGCAACATTAACGTTGCAGCCCGAAAACGGGTCAGCACATGGAATATGCTGGCAAGGTAACACATAGAGAATAATGGAATGCAACAGCTATACTATATGCATATTTGGCTGGTGGAAAGCTCTATGGTTACTGTTTTTGCGTAAAGCCAATTTTTCCCTACTTCAAAGGAATAAAATTAATTACTATCATGGTGGTTGTTAAACATTGAGAATGGTTGACAGCATTCTCAATCCCAATTAAGTAACATCATTAAAATCCCACAAAATTAATTTTAGAGTAACATGTTGAGATTCACATGATAATCCAAGGTACTAGATACTCAAGATGTCCATAACCGGGGACACGGCTAACCATGATTAGTTTATTACACTCTGCAGAGGTTTGCGCACTTTTCCCCACAAGACTCGATCGCCTCCATTTGGTTTCTCGCACTGTAGGGTGTTTGAGAAGACGGATGACCGAGACACAGTCTTTCAGAAGTGCTAGCACCTTATGATGGGTAGACTGGTACACCTACTTTCCCCTACATCTGCTAGTCTACCACTGTAAGAGTTTGCACAACTTAGTCAACTATGCCAGAGCCCATAATGGCTTGTGGCTGCACACGGAACTTTCTAGTATGAATAATCTCATGATCCCTTTGGGCCTGGGTGGCGGTCCAAGAAAAACAGGCAAGTCCTGGTAACCCCAGGTGCCTCAATCCACCCAGATGTGTGTTAGGTTGCCACCTTAGATAAACCCTTAATTATCAATCTCACATCTGTCATGGATATCACTCACCCAATCCACGTCTACTAGCATAGCATGGCATAATGAGGCAAACGTAGAAGTAACTCCCAAAGGTTTGGTAATAAACAGGTAATAGGTACTACCTCATCTACTTCCCATCCCACAGTTTAATTAGATCCTAATCATGCAATGTGTGAGGATTGATCTAATGCAAGAAAACTGGGTTGTAGAAAAGGTATGATCAAAGTGTTACTTGCCTTGCTGATGATCCGCGAAACCTAGAGATTCAAAGTAATAAGCGGCGCACTCTGGGTATTCTATCGCAGAAAAACAACAAGCATACAATAAGTACTCATCTAATGCACAGGTAAAACTCAAATAGAAGATCTAACCAGAAAGTTCAACTTAAGAACCCTGGTTGGCAAAAAGAATCAAATCGAACGAAGCAAAAGAAATCAAACGACGAAAGAAAACAACTTCTTTCTAGTAATCTAGATCTAGGGCAAATTTTATAGTAGCAAAAACTTGTTTAAGTTGATTATTCGGAAAGAGGGTTTCGAGACGAAACTCCGGGCGCTTGAATCGCCTGATTCCAATAAACAAGCGAAAAGTTATACTAAAACGAAAATCGAATCAGAAATCGCGATCAGAAAATAACCGCGGAAAATCCGACGAAAAAGAAAAACGACGAACAGAATTTTTTTAAAAAAAAACTGCACGGAAAACGAGACGGCGGCAAACCTCGAAAGGCGCGCACTCCGGCGGCGGTGGCGACGGCGGCCTGGGGCTAGGGTTAGGGTTCGGTTCGGTGGGCTGGCTCTCTCCCTCGGGCGCTATATAAAGGCCCCAGGCCGGCGGTGTCCAGGCCGAATACGGCCTGTAGTCGGTTCGCGTTTTTTTTCCGCTCGGAAGAAAAATAAAAAGAAATACTAAATGGACTCCAAAAATCACGAAATAAATTTTGCCTGGTTCCTAAAATCAAGCCCGATAAAGTGAACATTTATCTGGGCCCAAACTACAACTTTGAAAAACGCGCATTTTTCCTAAATTCAAATAAAAATACCGAAAAACTCCGAAATAAATCTTATTTGATTTTTTTATTAAATCCCCAATATTTCTATATTTTGGGAAAGTCATTTTATTCCCTCTCTCATATTTTTGTAATAGAAATAATTGATGATAAAATAAATAAAATCAAATGATCCTGTTTACATAATTTGAACAAAACTCAAATATGTAAATAACGAAATCCCCAACTCTCTCCGTGGGTCCTTGAGTTGCTTAGGATTTTCTAGGATCAAAACCAAAAGCAAAATAAAATATGATATGCATGACGTCCTAATGTATAACATTCCAAATTGAAAATTTGGGATGTTACAAACCTACCCCCCTTAAGATGAATCTCGCCCTCGAGATTCGGGTTGGCTAGAAAATAGGTGAGGGTGGTCCTTGAGCAAATATTCCTCTCGCTCCCAGGTGGCTTCATCCTCCGTGTGGTGGCTCCACTGAACTTTACAAACTTGATAACCTTGCTGCGAGTAACTCGGCTGGCAAACTCAAGAATCTTGACTGGTTTCTCCTCATAGGTCAAATTGTTATCCAACTGAATTGCTTCTAATGGCACTGTGTCTCTCAAAGGTATGTCAGTCATCTCCGCGTGACACTTCTTCAACTGAGAAACGTGAAACACATCATGCACTCCGGCCAATCCTTCAGGCAATTCCAACTTGTAGGCCACTTCTCCCATACGCTCCAAAACTCGATATGGCCCTATAAATCGTGGCGCTAACTTCCCCTTAACTCCAAATCGCTTAATCCCTCGAAGTGGGGATACTCGAAGATAAGCTCTATCTCCAACTTCGTAAACTGTCTCCTTGCGTTTAGAATCTGCGTAGCTCTTCTGTCTGGACTGGGCTACCTTGAGCCTATCGCGAATCAACTTTACCTTCTGTTCAGACTCTTTAATCAGATCTGGTCCAAACAACTGGCGGTCTCCAACTTCATCCCATGACAACGATGTCCTGCACCTCCTTCCGTACAAAGCTTCGAAAGGTGCCATCTTCAAACTGGTCTGATAGCTATTATTGTAGGAAAACTCTGCATATGGCAAATTATCGTCCCAACTAGATCCATAATCTAGCACACAAGCTCTCGGCATATCCTCCAAAATCTGATTGACTCTCTCAGTCTGTCCATCTGTCTGCGGGTGAAAAGCTGTACTAAACTCTAGCCTGGTACCTAAAGTCTCATGCAACTGCTTCCAGAACTTTGAGGTAAATTGGGTTCCTTTATCTGATACGATACTCCTCGGAACTCCATGCAAACATACGATCCTGGTCATGTAAATCTTTGCCAACTTAGCACTGGTGTAAGTGGTCTTTACTGGGATGAAATGAGCTACCTTCGTCAATCGATCAACTACGACCCAAATCGAGTCATAGCCTGAACGAGTCCTTGGCAACCCCGTGATAAAATCCATGCCTAGCTTATCCCACTTCCATTCAGGTATCGGCAATGGTTGCAACAATCCTGCTGGCTTCTGATGTTCTGCCTTTACTCTCTGACATACATCACAAACTGCTACATACTCCGCAATATCCTTCTTCATTCCGGTCCACCAGAAAATATCCTTCAAATCCAAATACATCTTGGTATTTCCTGGGTGAATCGAATACGGTGAGTCATGTGCCTCTTGCAGAATCAGCTTCCTGGTCTCCGGGTTATTTGGCACATAAACACGGTCTTCAAACCATAGGGTGTCGTGCTCATCCTCACGAAATCCTTTAGCTTTTCCTTTGCTTAGTTTCTCCTTTATAGCGGCAATCTCTTTGTTAGTTTTCTGAGCTTCTCTGATTCTATCCATCAAAGTAGGCTGAATCTCTAGTGCTGCTACATAGCCTCTCGGAACTATTTCCAAACATAGTTCACGAAAATTTTTCTGCTAACTCCTTGGGTATTTATCCCGTCATTAGCGTATTGACATGACTCTTACGGCTTAATGCATCCGCTACTACATTAGCTTTTCCGGGATGGTAATGTAATTTCATATCATAATCCTTAATAAGCTCCAACCATCTCCTTTGTCTGAGGTTCAACTCCTTCTGCGTGAAAATGTACTTCAAACTCTTGTGATCCGTGTACACCTCACAATGATTTCCAATGAGGAAATGTCTCCATGTCTTCAGTGCATGCACTACGGCTGCTAACTCCAAATCATGCGTAGCATAATTCAATTCATGGGGCTTCAGTTGTCGTGAAGCATACGAAACAACTCTTCCTTCCTGCATAAGCACTGCTCCAAGTCCTCGACGTGAAGCGTCGCAATACACCTCATAATCCTTGGTTTGATCTGGCAAAATCAACACTGGTGAGGTAACCAAACGGTTCTTCAACTCCTGGAAACTTGCCTCACACTCCTCGGTCCATTTGAACTTAGTATCCTTCTTCAACAACTCCATCATAGGTTTTGCAATCTTTGAGAAATTCTCAATAAATCTCCGGTAGTATCCTGCGAGTCCAAGAAAACTATGGATCTCTCCAACTGTTGTTGGTGCTTCCCACTTGGTCACGGTTTCGACTTTAGCGGGATCTACTGCTATACCTTCTCCAGATATAACATGTCCAAGGAATCCTACTTCCTTCAACCAAAACTCACATTTGCTGAATTTGGCATATGACTGATGTTCCCTGAGCTTTCCAAGTACCAAACGCAAATGCTCCTTATGCTCCTCTTCATTCTTCGAATATACCAGGATATCATCAATGAACACTACGACGAACTTATCCAAAAACTCCATAAACACTTTGTTCATCATGTTCATAAAATAGGCAGGCGCGTTAGTCAGTCCAAATGACATAACGGTATACTCATATAGTCCATATCTTGTGGTGAATGCTGTCTTCGGGATATCCTGTTCTCGAATCTTCAACTGGTGGTATCCTGATCACAAATCGATCTTGGAAAACACTTTAGCTCCTTGCAATCGATCAAACAAATCATTGATCATTGGTAGTGGGTACTTGTTCTTGATCGTTACTTCATTCAATCCTCGATAATCAACAACCATCCTTAACGATCCATCCTTCTTCTCCACTAAAAGTACTGGCGATCCCCAAGGCGAAGAACTTGGGCGAATATATCCCTTATCCAGTAACTCCTTAATCTGCTTCTTAATTTCCACCAAATCTTTTGCTGGCATCCTATATGGTCTCTTTGATATTGGCCCAGTGCCTGGCAATAGCTCAATCAAAAACTCAATGTCTCTATCCGGTGGCATGCTTGGCAACTCTTCGGGAAATACATCAAGAAAATCCTTTACCACTGGTACTTCCTCCTGCACAACTCCTGATAAAGAATTTACTTGTGTCCTGTTTGGCGCATGTCGGGATACATACTTGATCCTTCTTCCTTCTGGCGTTGTGAGCAAAATTGTCTTACTAGCGCAATCGATGTTTCCTCCATACATCGACAGCCAATCCATACCAAGAATCACATCCAGACCTTGGGATTCCAAAATAATTAAATCCGTTGGGAAAACATCCTTGACTGGCCATGTACTCCGCTCCTGGTGAGCTTACTAGCATAGGTGTTTTAAGAATCCTAGTGGGCAAACTATACTTTTCCACAAATCACCTTGATATGAATGAATGCGATGCACCAGTATCAAAAAGAACGAGTGCAGTAAATGACTTAACCAAAAACTTACCTATTACTGCATCGGGCTGAGCTTCAACCTCCTCCACATTAACGTGGTTCACCTGTCCCCTATTAAAAGGGTTCGGCTTCTTTCCAGAACTTCCATTTCCGTTTTGTCCTTCAGGACAGTCATTTGCATAATGTCCTGACTTCGAACACTTATAGCAAGTGATGTGGCTCAAATCCTTCTTGGCTGGGGTTGAGGGGGTGCTGCGGTTCTGTCCATTACTTCCTCCATTCCCATTACCATTCTTGGTGCCATTGTGATTGTGCGAGCTACCTACTCCATGGGTATGCTGAAAATGTCCTCCTGGTCTACGGGTAAAACGGGGCTTCTGCTGAGCTCCTGAATTATACTTTCCTTGTCCATACTTCCTCTTGCAGTTCTCAATTTGCTGCTGCTTCCCTTCAATCATAAGAGCACGATCTACCAACTCCTGGTAGTTGTTGAAGGTGGCTACCATCAACTGCATACTCAACTCATCATTCAGTCCTTCCAGGAATTTCTCCTGCTTAGCTGCATCTGTAGCAACGTCATCTGGGGCATAACGTGCTAGCTTACTAAACTCCTCAACATACTGGCCAACTGTCCGTCCTCCTTGGCGCAAGTTACGAAACTCACGCTTCTTCATGGCCATTGCTCCTGCTGAAACATGGGCGGTACGAAAAGCTTGCTGAAACTGGTCCCATGTGACAGTGTCGACTGGGAAGGTGGCTATGAAATTCTCCCACCAAGATGCTGCGGGTCCTTCTAACTGATGTGCGGCAAACTTAACCTTCTCCACATCTATGCATCCTGCTGTGGTCAACTCCCTAGATATCTTGCGGAGCCAATCATCTGCTACTATCGGCTCGGTGCTACTGGAAAACACCGGCGGATTCAGCCTAAGAAAACGGGCTAAGTGGTCAACAGGTGGTGGTGGTGGTGGTGGGTTGTTGTTGTTGTTCCCCTGATTCTGATTTTGAACTAGCAACCGCATCAAGGTGTTCTGCTGCTGGATCAACTGGGTGAGCTCCGGCGGAAAGGCAAATCTGAGGTCACGTCTCGGAGGCATCTGAGGGTTTAGAAAAGATGAGATATAAGAATAGAGGGGGTCCAAAGGGAAAACACTACCCATATGCACATGAGGCAAAAGCACACAATTCACTTCAATCAATCAAACAAAGGCATACAATCGATCTAGCTATCGCAAAAGTGCTCGGACTACTATATTTACATGGTGGACTACTACTACTGATGAGGTGGTCTACTAGAAATATTCTATGGTTGTAGACTCCATGATATCTGCTCCTGCTTCATCAACATAGTCATCATTGCTACTATCTTATTCCGAGTCGCTGGCGTCAATGATGATGTAGTCCTCCGGGCTAATCTCCTTGGGTTCCTCGTCTTCATCTACTGGTGTCGGGCCTCCCATAAATATTCCAATCTTCTTGATCAGATCGCCATTCTTCTCCACCAATACTTCAATTTCTTCTTCATAACCTTCGCGTGTAGCCATGAGTTCTTCCTCCAGTTCCTTGATTCTAGTCTTAGCCTTCTTCAGATCTACCATGTCGGCGCACATCTGATTCTCCTGTCGTCGAATGTGCTGGTTTAACTCCTGAATAAAAGCTGCAATTGATCTATCCTTCCTGGTGCTGATCATCTCCCAGTGTTCATCTCGGCGTCCACAAATCTGGTAGATAGTATCCTTGAGATCCTTGCGGTAGACTTCTCCAATGCGTCCCATGGCAATGTGAGCTGCCATGCTCTTTCCTAGACTCCAAGTTGGTGCATCAAAAGAAAACTCTATGGGCTTAGTGACTGGCATGAACGTCCTTCCTGGAACTTGAACTTGTATCATCCATCGCTCTTCTTCAGGTAAAGTGGCGTTGTAGGTTCCCGTGAAGCTTGGTATTCCTCTGTTCAGGTATCTAGTGACTTCCTTCAAGTGGCGTCCAAAGGGTGTATCTTCATCCGGTTGGGTGAACTTGTTCCTTGCATCCGCCATCCTAAGAGTAGAAAAGATGAGAAGTCAGAAGAGAGGAGAGTGAGTAGTGATCTAGGTCTTCAGCTTAGTGGTCGTGTCCTACAGTCAGCGTGTGCTCTGATACCATCTCTGTAGCGACCAGACCTCAAACAGTCTGATCTCTGTGCTCCGGTGTCATCCCTGGATCAGTAATGCTGACACCACACAGTACTCGGAGGATTTATAGCAGAGTAGCAATCACACACTTATTACATCGAGTGTCTCAAGAGAGAACTTATTATAATAAACATGGCTTAAGGCCATCAAGTGACGATAACAGCGGAAGGCTTGGAAGATAAGGGAGTCCATCAACTCCAACGGCATCAGTGAGTATAGAACTACGACCTAAAACTCCTTAATCGTCGTCTGAAAAGTCTGCAACATTAACGTTGCAGCCTGAAAACGGGTCAGCACATGGAATATGCTGGCAAGGTAACACATAGAGAATAATGGAATGCAACAGCTATACTATATGCATATTTGGCTGGTGGAAAGCTCTATGGTTACTGTTTTTGCGTAAAGCCAATTTTTCCCTACTTCAAAGGAATAAAATTAATTACTATCATGGTGGTTGTTAAACATTGAGAATGGTTGACAGCATTCTCAATCCCAATTAAGTAACATCATTAAAATCCCACAAAATTAATTTTAGAGTAACATGTTGAGATTCACATGATAATCCAAGGTACTAGATACTCAAGATGTCCATAACCGGGGACACGGCTAACCATGATTAGTTTATTACACTCTGCAGAGGTTTGCGCACTTTTCCCCACAAGACTCGATCGCCTCCGTTTGGTTTCTCGCACTGCAGGGTGTTTGAGAAGACGGATGACCGAGACACAGTCTTTCAGAAGTGCTAGCACCTTACGATGGGTAGACCGGTACACCTACTTTCCCCTACATCTGCTAGTCTACCACTGTAAGAGTTTGCACAACTTAGTCAACTATGCCAGAGCCCATAGTGGCTTGTGGCTGCACACGGAACTTTCTAGTATGAATAATCTCATGATCCCTTTGGGCCTGGGTGGCGGTCCAAGAAAAACAGGCAAGTCCTGGTAACCCTAGGTGCCTCAATCCACCCAGATGTGTGTTAGGTTGCCACCTTAGATAAACCCTTAATTATCAATCTCACATCTGTCATGGATATCACTCACCCAATCCACGTCTACTAGCATAGCATGGCATAATGAGGCAAACGTAGAAGTAACTCCCAAAGGTTTGGTAATAAACAGGTAATAGGTACTACCTCATCTACTTCCCATCACACATTTTAATTAGATCCTAATCATGCAATGTGTGAGGATTGATCTAATGCAAGAAAACTGGGTTGTAGAAAAGGTATGATCAAAGTGTTACTTGCCTTGCTGATGATCCGCGAAACCTAGAGATTCAAAGTAATAAGCGGCGCACTCCGGGTATTCTATCGCAGACAAACAACAAGCATACAATAAGTACTCATCTAATGCATAGATAAAACTCAAATAGAAGATCTAACCAGAAAGTTCAACTTAAGAACCCTGGTTGGCAAAAAGAATCAAATCGAACGAAGCAAAAGAAATCAAACCGCGAAAGAAAACAACTTCATTCTAGTAATCTGGATCTAGGGCAAATTTTACAGTAGCAAAAACTTGTTTAAGTTGATTATTCGGAAAGAGGGTTTCGAGACGAAACTCCAGGCGCTTGAATCGCCTGATTCCGATAAACGAGCGAAAAGTTATAGTAAAACGAAAATCGGATCAGAAATCGCGATCAGAAAATAACCGCGGAAAATCCGACGAAAAAGAAAAACGACGAACAGAAATTTAAAAAAAACTGCACGAAAAACGAGGCGGTGGCAAACCTCGAAAGGCGCGCACTCCGGCGGCGGCGGCCTGGGGCTAGGGTTAGGGTTCGGTTCGCTGGGCTGGCTCTCTCCCTCGGGCGCTATATAAAGGCCCCCGGCCGGCGGTGTCCAGGCCGAATACGGCCCGTAGTCGGTTCGCGTTTTTTTTTCCGCTCGGAAGAAAAATAAAAAGAAATACTAAACGGACTCCAAAAATCACGAAATAAATTTTGCCCGGTTCCTAAAATCAAGCCCGATAAAGTGAACATTTATATGGGCCCAAACTACAACTTTGAAAAACGCGCATTTTTACTAAATTCAAATAAAAATACCAAAAAAACTCTGAAATAAATCTTATTTGATTTTTTTATTAAATCCTCAATATTTCTATATTTTGGGAAAGTCATTTTATTCCCTCTCTCATATTTTTGTAATAGAAATAATTGATGATAAAATAAATAAAATCAAATGATCTTGTTTACATAATTTGAACAAAACTCAAATATATAAATAACGAAATCCCCAACTCTCTCCGTGGGTCCTTGAGTTGCTTAGGATTTTCTAGGATCAAAACCAAAAGCAAAATAAAATATGATATGCATGACATCCTAATGTATAACATTCCAAATTGAAAATTTGGGATGTTACACATGGAGATGTGAACTAATCACATAGATGTGAACTATTGGTGTTAAATCACATGACGATGTGAACTAGATTATTGACTCTAGTGCAAGTGGGAGACTGAAGGAAATATGCCCTAGAGGCAATAATAAAGTTATTATTTATATTTCCTTATATCATGATAAATGTTTATTATTCATGCTAGAATTGTATTAACCGGAAACTTAGTGCATGTGTGAATACATAGACAAACAGTGTCACTAGTTTTCCTCTACTTGACTAGCTCGTTGAATCAATGATGGTTATGTTTCCTAACCATAGACATGAGTTGTCATTTGATTAACAGGATCACATCATTAGAGAATGATGTGATTGACTTGACCCATCCGTTAGCTTAGCACGATGATCGTTTAGTTTGTTGCTATTGCTTTCTTCATGGCTTATACATGTTCATATGACTATGAGATTATGCAACTCCCGAGTACCGAAGGAACACTTTGTGTGCTACCAAACATCACAACATAACTGGGTGATTATAAAGGTGCTCTACAGGTGTCTCCAATGGTACTTGTTGAGTTGGCATAGATCGAGATTAGGATTTGTCACTCCGATTGTCGGAGAGGTATCTTTGGGCCCTCTCGATTATAAAGGTGCTCTACAGGCTCGCGGGCATGCGGGGTGACATGCTGGGCCAGAGGCGGGAAGCAGGGGGAGAGGCCATGGCCGGAGCAGCAGCAGGACGCAGGCGCGGCTGAGCGGAGCCACCACAGGGCTGTGAGCTGGATGGGGCCGCGGCGGCGCTAGCCAGCGCGACGGGCACGCTGGCATGCGACAGTAGCGAATGCAAGTAGGGGCGGTAGGGAGTGCAGAGCATGCAGGTGGCAGCGGCGAGGCCGCGCAGGGCAGGGCGCGCCCGTGGGCGGAGCAAAGCGGGACGACGGACGCGTGCGGAACGAGGGCGTGCGCGCGAGCGTGTGGGAGATAGGGGAGAGAGAGGAGGGGTGTGTGCTCACGGTGGCTGTAGGGGAGTGGCAGTGGGGCGCGAGGAGGAAGACGGGGATGACGCGTTGCAGGGGAGGCAGACTGTCATGGTGGCTCCGGGCGGCGATGGACGGCGACGGGCCGTCGGGGACGACGAGGCAAGCGCGGCGAAGGGCGCCGCTGAGGGAGAGGGGAAGGGGCGCGAGGATGAGGGCGGGGCCGGTGAGGCGGCTTCGAGCGATGGCCATGGGGTCAGCTGCGATCTGATCTAGATCAGGGGGGAAGAGGGAGAGACGAGGAAGTGGTGGGAGTGCGGGGTGGTTAGGTTACGGTGGGAGGGGGAGTGGGTTACTAGGCAGGGGGTGGGCCGGCCCATTCGGGCGGCTGAGGCCAGCTGGGCCACTTGGCCTAGCCGGGGGGCTTTCTATTTTTTTCTTTTCTATTTTGTATTTTCCTTTTCTTTGATTTATTTTTCTTTTCTGTTTTGGTTAATTGTTTGGGCACCAAATGAGTTTTGTAAAATACGAGAGCTGGCCCACAAATCACAGCACAATATATCCTACCACCAAATACTAGTTTGTGGTAAATATCATTTCATATTTATTTTGTATTAATAAAAAGGTTATTAAATAATGTTTTCAGCCACTGTTTGAGGTTGTTTAAGTCACTTATCAAATTTCAGTAATGTTGCTTACAATTTTATCATAGCCTCTGACTTATCTACTATTTATTGAACATTTTAGTTTTAATATTTGAAAACTTTTATTGTTTGCTTGATTTTGAATTTGAATTTGAATCGGTTTCAAACTAAAGCGAGATTAGCAACTATAATCGAGGTGACGTGGCATCATTAGCAGAGGATCACTGTAGCTTAATTACTTGGGCGTCACAGAAACCACCTCAATGCTATTCTTTATGTTCAATCTATTCAAGAGTTCATACTAAAATAACACAAAGCTATTCTTTCCGTTCGATCTATCCTGGAGTTCGTACTAAAATAGCACCAAAGCAAATTCATATTCATAATACACAATCCAACACAAAGAACTTCAAAGAGTGCCCCAAGATTTCTACCGGAGAAACAGACAAGAACGTGCATCAACCCCTATGCATACATTACCCCAATGTCACCTCGGGAATCCATGAGTTGAGTGCCAAAACATATATCAAGTGAATCAATACGATGCCCCATTGTCACCATGAGTATTCAATTGCAAGACATATATCAAGTTTTCTCAAATCCATAAAAGTATTCAATCCGATAAAATGAAATATCAAAGGGAAAGCTCAGTTCATCACAACAAGATAGAGATGGGAAAACACCATATGATCCAACTATATTAACAAAGTCCCCGATACATCAAGATCGTTGCATCTAAAGAACACGAGAGAGAGAGAGAGATTAAACACATAGCTACTGGTACAAACCCTCGGCCCCGAGGATGGACTACTCCCTCCGCATCATGGTGGCCGCTGGGATGATGAAGATGGCCACCGGAGATGATCTCCCCCTCCGGCAGGGTGCCAGAATGGGGCTAGATTGGTTTGTCGTGGCTACAGAGCCTTGCGGCAGCGGAACTTCTGATCTAGGTTAACCCCAAGGGTTTCTAGAATTTTTGGGAATTTATAGGGTAAAGAGGGGGTGCGGGAGGCCACCGAGGTGGGCACAACCCACCTGGGCGCGCCTGGCCCCCCAAGCGCGCCCTGGTGGGTTGTGCCCCCCTCGGGGCACCCCCAGGTGCTTCTATGGCCCGTTGTGGTCTTCTGGTGCATAAAAAATGCACAAAAAGCTTCACAATTTTTGGACTCCTTTTGATATTGATTTCCTGCGATGTAAAAAACAAGCAAAAAACAGCAACTGGCACTGGGCACTGGGTCAATAGGTTAGTCACAAAAAATGATATAAAGTTGCTATAAAATGATTGTAAAACATCCAAGAATGATAATATATCAGCATGAATACTTCATAAATTATAGATACGTTGGAGATGTATCATGCCCCTCCAGGTCGGCCGCCTCCTCCCCTCCTCCTTTATATACGGGGGCAGGGGGCACCCCAAAGCACAATAGTTGTTCTCTTAGCCGTGTGCGGTGCACCCCTCCATAGTTTACTCCTCTGGTCATAGCGACGTAGTGCTTAGGCGAGGCCCTGCATGGATCGCATCACCATCACCGTCACCACACCGTTGTGCTGACGAGACTCTCCCTTGACCCTCTGCTGGATCAAGAGTTCGAGGGACATCATCGAGCCGAACATGTCCTGAACTCGGAGGTGTCGTACGTTCGGTACTAGATTGGTTGGATAGTGAAGACGTTCGACTACATCAACCACATTAACCTAACGCTTCCGCTTTCGGTCTATGAGGGTACCTGTACACACTCTCCTCCTCTTGTTGCTATGCGTCTCCTAGATAGATCTTGCGTGATCGTAGGAATTTTTTTGAAATTGCATGCTACGTTCCCCAATAGCACGCCCTGTTGCCTTCTTGTCTCTTGTAGGTCTTCTGGTCCTCCCCCAAAGCTTCTAGGGTCTCTTATGTCCAGAAAAAATCGTCAAAAAGTTTCGTCGCATTTGGACTCCGTTTGGTATAGATTTTCTGTAAAATAAGAAACAAGCAGAAAACGGCAACTCGGACTAGGCACTGAGTTAATAGGTTAGTCCCCAAAATGATATAAAATTTCATATAAAGTGTCTAAGAATGTTAATATGATTGCATGAGACAATCAAAAATTATAGATACGTTGGAGATGTATCAAGGTATCAAAATATACATCTCCAGTACATTTTAATTTTACAGCATATTGTAGCTGCACTACATTGGTGTTTAAGTACACTTTTGACTTTCATACAAGATAGGAGAAGCAAAATGATGCTACTGTTCGTCCAACTCCAGTACGTACAAGAACTAGAGCAGCCATAGATGATTCCCTATATGATTCCCAAATGGCTGCACATCATGATGACGAGGATATGATACAAGATTTCTAGCTCACGCCAGCAGATAATCTGACCTCTCGACATATCACCCCCTGTAGACATTTTAGATAAAAATCATGAAGCAGTTGATCCCGAGGAAGAAAATGAGCCTATGAACATCTGCACACAACATCTAGTAGAAAGAACAAACATTCCAAGGAGAAGAAGAGGCGAGGTGAGCATGGACCTACTTTATTGCATGGTTTAGAAAGAGATATACAACGGACCGGAGGTAGGATGATGAGTTGACTCCATGGAGGGAGCAAACATGCCTATTGACCCTCTACAATCAGCAAAACTTAGTTCAAAGGTTGATTATCAAGTCAGAAATAAGATCCTTGATACGTCTCCAACGTATCTATAATTTATGAAGTATAAACGCCTTGTTTGAAACAATTCATATGGTTTTGTTATGATTTTATTAGAACTAACCCGGACTGACACTGTTTTCAGCAGAACTACCGTGGTGTCGTTTTTTGTGCAAAAATATAAGTTCTCAGAATGGGATGAAAATTTACGGTGATTTTTATGGACCAAAATAGACCCCGAAGCACCGGAGCTGGACCAGGAGGTGATCGAGGAGGCCACAAGCCAGGGGGTACCCTACCCCCCAGGGCACCAGATCTCGGCTTGTGGGCCCCTAGGGCACCCCCTTGACATGGGACTGACGCCAAAAATTCTTATAAATACCCAACCCTCCGAAAAGAACCCTAGATCGGAAGTTCCACCACCGCAAGCCTCTGTACCCATGAAAAACCAATCAGGAGCCCATTCCAGCACCCTACCAGAGGGGGAAATCATCACTGGAGACCATCTTCATCATCCCGGTGGCCACCATGATGAGGAGGGAGTAGTTCACCCTCGGGGTTGAGGGTATGTACCAGTAGTTATGTGTTTGATCTCTCTCTCTCTCTCTCGTGTTCTTGATTTGGCACGATCTTGATGTACCGCGAGCTTTGTTACTATAGTTGGATCATATAGCGTTTCTCCCCCTCTACCTTCTTGTGATGAATTGAGTCTTGCTCTTTGAGGTTTCATTATGTTGGATTGAGTATTGGATTAACACTTGATGTATGTCTTGCGATGGGATATCTATGGTGACAATGGGATGTTCTATTGATTTACTTGATGTATGTTTTGTCACTCAACTCGCGGATTCCTGAGGTGACATTGGGGTAATCTATGCATAAGGGTTGATGCACGTTTTCGTCCTACGTTCTCTGATAGAAACTTTGGAGTGATTCTTTGTTGCACGTTGAGGGATTGTCATATGATTTAATTATGTTATCATTTTTGAGAGAATTTGCACTAGTGAAAGTATGAACCCTAGGCCTTGTTTTCAAGCATTGCAATACCATTTACGCTCACTTTTGTTACTAGTTACCTTGTTGTTTTTATATTTTTAGATTACAAAAACCTATATCTACTATCCATATTACATTTGTATCACTATCTCTTTGCCGCATTAGTGCACCTATACAACTTACAATTGTATTTGGTGTGTTGGGGACACAAGAGACTCTTTGTTATTTGGTTGCAGGGTTGTTTGAGAGAGACTATATTCGTCCTACACCTCCCATGGATTGATAAACCTTAGGTCATCCACTTGAGGGAAATTTGCTAATGTCCAACAAAACTCTACGCTTGGAGGCTTATACGTCCATTTTGCATCATGCTTTTATATAGATATTTATTGCATTATGGGTTGTTATTACACATTATGTCACAATACTTATGCCTATTCTCTCTTATTTTACAAGGTTTACATGAAGAGGGAGAATGCCGGCAGCTGGAAATTATGGGCTGGAAAAGGAGCAAATATTAGAGACCTATTCTGCACAACTCCAAAAGTCCTGAAACTTCACAAAGGCACATTTTGGAATATATAAAAAATACTGGAGAAAGAATCAACCAGAGGGGGCCCACACCCTGGCCACGAGGGTGGGAGCGCGCCCCCTGCCTCATGGGCCCCCTGGCAGGCCTCCGGTGCCCATCTTCTACTATATGAAGTCTTTTACCCTGGAAAAAATCATGAGCAAGCTTTCGGGACGAAACACCACCGCCACGAGGCGGAACCTTGGCGGAACCAATCTAGGGCTCCGGCAGAGCAGTTCTACCGAGGAAACATCCCTCCAGGATGGGGAAATCTTCACCATCGTCATCACCATCGATCCTCTCATCGGGAGGGGGTCAACCTCCATCAACATCTTCACCAGCACCATCTCATCTCAAACCCTAGTTCATCTCCTGTATCCAATCTTTGTACCAAAACCTCAGATTGGTACCTGGGGGTTGCGAGTAGTGTTGATTACTCCTTGTAGTTGATGCTAGTTGGTTTATTTGGTGGAAGATCGTATGTTCAGATCCTTTATGCATATTAATACCCCTCTGATTATGAACATGAATATGATTTGTGAGTAGTTACGTTTGTTCCTGAGGACATGGGAGAAGTCTTGCTATAAGTAGTCATGTGAATTTGGTATTCGTTCGATATTTTGATGAGATGTATGTTGTCTCTCCTCTAGTGGGTAGATGATGGGTTGCTAGAGTGACAGAAGCTTAAACCCTAGTTTATGCATTTCTTCGTAAGGGGCTGATTTGGATCCATGTGTTTCATGCTATGGTTAGGTTTACCTTAATAATTCTTTTGTAGTTGCGGATGCTTGCAATAGGGGTTAATCATAAGTGGGATGCTTGTGCAAGGAAGGTCAGTACCCAAGCACTGGTCCACCCACATATCAAATTATCAAAGTAACGAACGCGAATCATATGAGCGTGATAAAAACTAGCTTGACGATAATTCCCATCTATCCTCGGGAGCGTTTTCCTTCAAATAAGAGTTTGTCCAGGCTTGTCCTTTGCTACAAAAAGAATTGGGCCATCTTGCTGCACCTTATTTATTTTCGTTACTTGTTACTCGTTACAAATTACCTTATCAAAAAACTATTTGTTACCGATAATTTCAGTGCTTGCAGAGAATACCTTACTGAAAACCGCTTGTCATTTCCTTCTGCTCCTCATTGGGTTCGACACTCTTACTTATTGAAAGGACTATGATAGATCCCCTATACTTGTGGGTCATCAAGACTCTTTTCTGGCGCCGTTGCTGGGGAGTGAAGCGCCTTTGGTAGGTGGAATTTGGTAAGGAAAATTTTATATAGTGTGCTGAAATTTACTGTTACTTGTTACTATGGAACAAAATCCTTTGAGGGCCTTGTTTGGGGTATCTTCGCCCTGACCAGTAGAGCAAAGAGTTGCTCCTCAACCTACTGAACCTATTGAAAATGTTTACTTTGAAATTCCTTCGGGTATGATAGAGAAACTGCTAGCTAATCCTTTCACAGGTGATGGAATATTACATCCCGATTTGCACTTAATCTATGTGGATGAAGTTTGTGGATTATTTAAGCTTGCAGGTATGCCCGAGGATGTTATTAAGAAGAAGGTCTTCCCTTTATCTTTGAAGGGAAAAGCATTTACATGGTTTAGGCTATGTGATGATATGGGATCTTGGAACTACAACCGATTGAAATTGGAATTTCATCAGAAGTTTTATCCTATGCATCTTGTTCATCGTGATCGCAATTATATATATAATTTTTGGCCTCGTGAAGGAGAAAGCATCTCTCAATCTTGGGGGAGGCTTAAGTCAATGTTATATTCATGCCCCAATCATGAGCTCTCAAGAGAAATTATTATCCAAAAAAATTATGCTCGGCTTTCTCTCAACAATCGCTCCATGCTCGATACTTCATGTACTGGCTCTTTTATGATGAAGACTATTGAATTCAAATGGGATTTATTAGAATGAATTAAACGCAACTCTGAAGATTGGGATCTCGATGAAGGTAAGGAGTCAGGTATAACAGCTAAGTTTGATTGTGTTAAATCTTTTATGGATACCGATGTTTTCCGTGAATTTAGCACTAAATATGGACTTGACTCTGAGATAGTAGCTTCTTTCTGTGAATCCTTTGCTACTCATGTTGATCTCCCTAAGGAGAAGTGGTTTAAATATAATACTCCCATTGAAGTAAAAGTAGTTGCACCTATTAAAGTTGAAGAAAAGACTATCACTTATAATGTTGATCCTATTGTTCCTACTGCTTATATTGAGAAACCACCTTACCCTGTTAGAATAAAGGATCATAGTAAAGCTTCAGCTGTGGTTCGTAAGAGTAATACTAGAACACCTACACCCCCTGAGCAAATTAAAGTTGAACCTAGTATTGCTATGGTTAAAGATCTCTTGGCTGATAATATTGATGGGCATGTTATTTAGTTCTGTGATGAAGCTGCTAGAATTTCTAGACCTGATACTAAAAGTAAACATAGACCTATTGTAGGCATGCCTGTTATTTCTGTTAAAATAGAAGATCATTGTTATCATGGCTTATGTGATATGGGTGCTAGTACAAGTGCAATACCTCAGTCCTTATATAAAGAAATTATGCATGATATTGCACCTGCTGAGATAGAGGAAATTGATGTTACAATTAAGCTTGCCAATAGAGACACTATTTCACCAGTTGGGATTGTTAGAGATGTTGAAGTCTTGTGTGGGAGAGTTAAATATCCTGCTGATTTTCTTGTTCCTGGTTCCCCACAAGATATCTTTTGTCCCATTATATTTGGTAGACCCTTCTTGAATACTGTTAATGCTAGGATAGACTGCAAAAAGGATGTCGTTACTATTGTTTTGGGGGATATGTCCCATGAGTTTAATTTTGCTAAATTTCATAGACAACCCCATGATAAATAATTGCCTAGTAAAGATGAAATTATTGGTCTTGCTTCTATTGTCGTGCCTCCTAATGATCCACTAGAACAATATCTGCTCGACCATGAAAATGATATGTTTATGAATGAAAGAAGGGAAATAGATGAAGTATTATTTAAACAGGGACCTATTTTGAAACACAACTTACCTGTTGAAATCCTAGGGGATCCTCCTCCACCCAAGGGTGATCCCGTGTTTGAGCTTAAACCATTACCTGATACTCGTAAATATGCTTATCTTGATGAAAAGAAGATATATCCTGTTATTTATTGAAAACTCTGAAGAAGCACCGTGCTGCTATTGGATATACTCTTGATGATCTTAAGGGCATTAGTCCCACTTTATGCCAGCACAAAATAAAATTGGAGAAAGACGCTAAACCAGTTGTTGATCACCAACGACGGTTAAATCCTAAGATGAAGGAAGTGGTAAGAAAAGAAATACTAAAGCTTCTGGAGGCAGGTATAATCTATCCCGTTGCTGATAGTCAGTGGGTAAGTCCTGTCCATTGTGTCCCTAAGAAGGGAGGTATTACCGTTGTTCCTAATGATAAAGATGAATTGATCCCACAAATAATTATTACAGGTTATAGAATGGTAATTGATTTCCGCAAATTAAATAAAGCTACTAAAAAGGATCGTTACCCTTCACCTTTTATTGATCAAATGCTAGAAAGATTATCCAAACCGACACATTTTTTCTTTCTAGATGGTTATTCTAGTTTCTCTCAAATACCTGTGTCAAAAGAGGATCAAGAAAAGACCACTTTTACTTGCCCTTTCGGTACCTTTGCTTATAAACGTATGCCTTTTGGTTTATGTAATGCACCTGCTACCTTTCAAAGATGTATGACTGCTATATTCTCTGACTTTTGCGAAAAGATTGTTGAGGTTTTCATGGATGATTTCTCTGTTTACGGAACTTCTTTTGATGATTGCTTAAGCAACCTTGATCGAGTTTTGCAGAGATGTGAAGAAACTAATATTGTCTTGAATTGGGAAAAGTGCCACTTTATGGTTAATGAAGGTATTGTCTTGGGGCATAAAATTTCTGAAAGAGGTGTTGAAGTTGATAAAGCTAAAGTTGATGCTATTAAAAAGATTCCATGTCCTAAGGACATCAAAGGTATAAGAAGTTTCCTTGGTCATGCTGGTTTTTATAGGAGGTTCATTAAGGACTTCTCAAAAATTTCTAGGCCTCTGACTAATCTCTTACAAAAGGATGTTCCTTTTATCTTTGATGATGATTGTGTAGAAGCATTTGAAATACTTAAGAAAGCCTTGATTTATGCACCTATTGTTCAGCCACCTGATTGGAATTTACCATTTGAAATTATGTGTGATGCTAGTGATTATGTTGTAGGTGTTGTTCTAGGACAAAGAATTGATAAGAAATTAAATGTTATCCAATATGCTAGTAAAACTCTAGACAGTGCCCAGAGAAATTATGCTACTACTGAAAAAGAATTTTTAGCAGTTGTATTCGCTTGTGATAAGTTCAGACCTTATATTGTTGATTCTAAAGTAACTGTTCACACTGATCATGCTGCTATTAAATATCTTATGGAAAATAAAGATGCTAAACCTAGACTCATTAGATGGGTTCTCCTACTACAAGAATTTGATTTGCATATTATTGATAGAAAGGGAGCTAAGAACCCCGTTGCAGACAACTTGTCTAGGTTACAGAATGTTCTTGATGACCCACTACCTATTGATGATAGCTTTCCTGATGAACAATTAGCTGTCATAAATGCTTCTCGTACTGCTCCATGGTATGCTGATTATGCTAGTTACATTGTTGCTAAATTTATACCAGCTAGTTTCACATACCAGCAAAAGAAAAAGCTTTTCTATGATTTAAGATATTACTTCTGGGATGACCCACACCTTTATAAATAAGGAGTAGATGGTGTTATTAGACATTGTATACCTAAGCATGAATAGGAACAGATCCTACGCAAGTGTCACTCTGAGGCTTACGGAGGACACCACGCTGGAGATAGAACTGCACATAAGGTATTGCAATCCGTTTTTTATTGGCCTACTCTCTTCAAAGATGCTCGTAAGTTTGTATTGTCTTGTGATGAATGTCAAAGAATTGGTAATATTAGTAGACGTCAAGAAATGCCTATGAACTATTCACTTGTTATTGAACCATTTGATGTTTGGGGCTTTGATTATATGGGACCGTTTCCTTCCTCTAATGGGTATACACATATTTTAGTTGATGTTGATTAGGTTACTAAGTGGGTAGAAGCTATTCCCACTAGTAGTGCTGATCATAACACCTCTATTAAGATGCTTAAAGAAGTTATTTTTCCGAGGTTTGGAGTCCCTAGATATTTAATGACTGGTGGTGGTTCACATTTTATTTATGGTGCATTTTGTAAAATGCTTGCTAAGTATGATGTTAATCATATAATTGCATCTCCATATCACCCACAGTCCAGTGGTCAAGTAGAATTGAGTAATAGAAAGCTCAAATTAATTTTGCAAAAGACTGTTAATAGATCTAGAAAGAATTGGTCCAAGAAACTTGATGATGCATTATGGGCTTATAGAACTGCATAAAAAAATCCTATGGGTATGTCTCCATATAAAATGGTTTATGGAAAAGCATGTCACCTACCTCTCGAACTAGAACATAAGGCATATTGGGCCATTAAAGAGCTCAATTATGATTCCAAACTTGCCGGTGAGAAGAGGCTATTTGACATTAGCTCACTTGATGAATGGAGAACCCAGGCCTATGAGAATGCCAAACTGTTTAAAGAAAAAGTGAAAAGATGGCAAGACAAAAGGATACAAAAGTGTGAGTTTAATGTAGGTGATTATGTGTTGCTATTCAACTCTCGTTTAAGATTTTTTTGCAGGAAAACTTCTCTCTAAATGGGAAGGTCCTTACGTTATCGAGGAGGTCTATTGTTCCGGTGCCATAAAAACAACAACTTGGAAGGCACAAATCCAAAGGTGGTGAACAGTCAAAGAATCAAACATTATATCTCAGGTAATCCTATAAATGTTGAAACCAATGTTACTGAAACTGTAACCCCGGAGGAATACATAAGGGACACTTTCCAAAATGTTTCAGACTCCGAAAAGGAATAGGTATGTGGTACGGTGAGTGAACCGACTCCAAAACAGTTCTAACAGTAATTTTTCTCCGTTTTGGAAAATTTAAGAAAATAGGAAAATAAGAAGTAGTCCGAAAGGGACACGAGGCACCCACGAGGGTGGAGGACACGCCCTACCCCCCTGGGCGCGCCCCCTGCCTCGTGGGCACCTCGTGTGCCCTCCGGACTCCGTTTTCTTGCATGATACTTCCTTTGGTCGGTAAAAATTCATTATATAATCTCCCGAAGGTTTTGACCACTGTACCACGTGAATATCCTCTGTCTTTGTTTCGAGCTGTTTTTGCAGCAGATTTAGAGCAAGATATCTTCTCATGAGTCAGTCGAGGAGAGTCGGGTGTCTCATCCGACACTGGGTCCAGCTGCGAACAACGATGCCTATCACTTTGGGCCATCAACGAAGGAAGAGATGGAGGTCGACCTGAAAAGGATATATTCCATGGAAGAGGATTAAGAAGTTACTTCTCGTCTCCGAGCCGGATTCACGATGGGGGAACTACAGAGCTCAGCTATTTCAAACTCGGTCATCCCTTCCAATGTTAGATTTCTTTCTTATGAAAATATGAAAAAGAGTGTTACTTGTTCTCCCGCAGCTATGCAACATCCTTGGGTGAAAGGAGCCTTAGCCATCACGGGTAAGCTCCGTAAGGAAATAATGGACCTCAAACAGCAATTCAACAAGCTCGAGGAGGATAATCGTATCATGAGGGGCATCATCACCAAGAATATCACTTCACCACCTCCGAAGAAAGAGATATAATCACATGGGTATGGGCACTCCCCTTGGCAACTGCCAAGCTTGGGGGAGGTGCCCCGGTATTGTGTCACCATCGCACTCCTATCTTTACCGTTTTTCTTAGTTCGATCCTTTTGGTAATATCTTGATCTAGTAGAATAAAGTTTTAGTATGATTTAGTTTTGAGTTTTGCCTTATGATCCTTCTATGTAATCGAGTCTGTGAGCTATATATAATAAAGATTAGTTTTGAGTCAAGGGCTTGATTATCTTACTATGATCTTGAAAGAAAAAGAAAGAATAAAAATAAATAAAAGAGATCATATTGATCTTATGAAGAGTAATGACTCCACATATAAAGAGTATGATGAATAAAAGTTGTTGAGAGTTGACAAACATAGTTTTGGTCATCGTTGAAATTAATAGGAAGTAATAAAGAAAGAGAGGTTTTCACATATAAATATACTATCTTGGACATCTTTTATGATTGTGAGCACTCATTAAAATATGACATGCTAAAGAGTTGATGTTGGACAAGGAAGACAACGTAATGGGCTATGTTTTCTTATATCCGAAATAAAGTATATTGTCATGGATCATTCAACATGTTGAGCTTGCCTTTCTCCCTCATGCTAGCCAAATTCTTTGCACCAAGTAGAGATACTACTTGTGCTTCCAAATATCCTTAAACCCAGTTTTGCCATGAGAGTCCACCATATCTACCTATGGATTGAGTAAGATCCTTCAAGTAAGTTGTCATCGTTGCATGCAATAAAAATTGCTCTCTAAATATGTATGATTTATTAGTGTGGAGAAAATAAGCTTTATACGATCTTGTGATGTGGAAGAAATAAAAGCGACGGACTGCATAATAAAGGTCCATATCACAGGTGGCAATATAAAGTGACGTTCTTTCGCATTAAGATTTTGTGCATCCAACTATAAAAGCACATGACAACCTCTACTTTCCTCTGCGAAGGGCCTATCTTTTATTCTTGTCTCATACGTTATACAAGAGTCATGGTGATCTTCACCTTTCCTTTTTACATTTTATCCTTTGGCAAGCACATTGTGTTGGAAAGATCCTGATATATATATATATATCCAACTGGATGTAAGTTAGCATGAACTATTATTGTTGACATTACCCTTGAGGTAAAAGGTTGGGAGGCAACACTATAAGCCCCTACCTTTCTCGGTGTCCGATTGAAACTCCATAACCATAAGTATTGTGTGAGTGTTAGCAATTGTGAAAGACTAAATGATAGTTGAGTATGTGGACTTGCTGAAAAGCTCTTATATTGACTCTTTCTGATGTTATGATAAATTGCAATTGCTTCGATGACTGAGATTATAGTTTGTTAGTTCTCAATGAAGTTTCTGCTTCATACTTTACATTGTGAATAGATTATTACTTGAGCATAATAAATCATATGACAATATTTATATATGTTGCTATTATAAGAATGATCGTGATGCCCTCATGTCTGTATTTTATTTTATCGACACCTCTATCTCTAAACATGTCGACATATTTTTCGTTATCGGCTTCCGCTTGAGGACAAGCGAGGTCTAAGCTAGGGGGAGTTCATACGTCCATTTTGCATCGTGCTTTTATATCGATATTTATTGCATTATGGTTTGTTATTACACATTATGTCACAATACTTATGCCTATTCTCTCTTATTTTACAAGGTTTACATGGAGAGGGAGAATGCCGGCAGCTAGAATTCTGGGCTGGAAAAGGAGAAAATATTAGAGACCTATTCTGCACAACTCCAAAAGTCCTGAAACTTCACGGAGGCACGTTTTGGAATATATATAAAATACTAGATAAAGAATCAACCAGAGGGGGCCCACACCTGGCCACGAGGGTGGGGGTGCGCCCTACCCCCCTGGCGTGCCCCCCTGCCTCATGGGCCCCCTGGCAGGCCTCCGGTGCCCATCTTCTGCTATATGAAGTCTTTTACCCTAGAAAAAATCATAAGAAAGCTTTCGGGACAAAACACCGCCGCCACCAGGCGGAACCTTGGCGGAACCATTCTAGGGCTCCGACGGAGCTGTTTTGCCAGGGAAACATCCCTTCGGGAGGGGGAAATCATCACCATCGTCATCACCATCGATCCTCTCATCGGGAGGGGGTCAATCTCCATCAACATCTTCACCAGCACCATCTCATCTCAAACCCTAGTTCATCTCTTGTATCCAATCTTTGTACCAAAACCTTAGATTGGTACCTGGGGGTTGCTAGTAGTGTTGATTACTCCTTGTAGTTGATTCTAGTTGGTTTATTTGGTGGAAGATCATATGCTCAGATCCTTTATGCATATTAATACCACTCTAATTATGAACATGAATATGATTTGTGAGTAGTTACGTTTGTTCCTGAGGACATGGGAGAAGTCTTGCTATAAGTAGTCATGTGAATTTGGTATTCGTTCGATATTTTGATGAGAGTATGTTGTCTCTCCTCTAGTGGTGTTATGTGAACGTCGACTACATGACACTTCACCATTGTTTGGGCCTAGAGGAAGGCATTGGGAAGTAATAAGTAGATGATGGGTTGCTAGAGTGACAGAAGCTTAAACCCTAGTTTATGTGTTGCTTCGTAAGGGGCTGATTTGGATCCATATGTTTCATGCTATGGTTAGGTTTACCTTAATAGTTCTTTTAAAGTTGCCGATGCTTTCAATAAGGGTTAATCATAAGTGGGATGCTTGTCCAAGGAAGGGTAGTACCCAAGCACCGGTCCACCCACATATCAAATTATCAAAGTAACGAATGTGAATCATATGAGCGTGATGAAAACTAGCTTGACGATAATTCCCATGTGTCCTCGGGAGCGTTTTCCTTCATATAAGAGTTTGTCCGGGCTTTCCTTTGCTACAAAAAGGATTGGGCCATCTTGTTGCACCTTATTTACTTTCATTACTTGTTACTTGTTACTCTTTACAAATTACCTTATCACAAAACTATCTTACTGAAATCCGATTGTCATTTCCTTCTGCTCCTCGTTGGGTTCGACACTCTTACTTATCGAAAGTACTATGATAAATCCCCTATACTTGTGGGTCGTCAGAGTCCCAACACGAGTCTACAAGAAGAATGTTGCATAGTAGACACCAAGCTCTTTTCTGGCGTCGTTGTCGGGGAGGTGAGTGCTTGAAGGTATATATTTAGATCTTGCAATTGAATCTTTTAGCTTCTTGTTTTATCACTAGTTTGGTTTTATAAAATAAAACTACAAAAAAATGGAATTGAGGTTGCCTCATATGCTTCGTCTTTTTAATATCTTTCATGAAAATGATGGAAAGGAAAATTGTGCTCAATTGTTAGAAGAAGAATTAAATAAAATGTTTGCCATAAAGTCTTTGAATGATGAGCATGATTGCAATGTTGTTGGTATGAATTCTTTGAATATACATGATGCTAATGATATGCAAAGCCATAAACTTGGGGATGCTATGTTTGATGAAGATGGTATTTTAGTACCCCAAGTTTTGATGAGAAAATTTATTATGATGATAACATGCGTCCTATTTATGATGATTATATTAATGAAAGTAGGTTTGGAAGAGTGTCAACTCTAGTTAATGATCCCACTATTTTGAAGGGTCTTGAATCTTGTTACAATATTGATAAAAGTGGATTTGGAGAGGTCATGACTTTATTTAGTGATGAATCCACTATTTTGGAAGAGGTTTCAATTGATTATGAGAACAAAGTTGCTATCCATGATGATTATTGTGATGACATGTATGCTATAAAGAATAATGATAACCATGAAACTTGTCGCCATGATTTTCATTTTCAATTGGGTTATGCCAATCAAGTATCACATGATAGTTATTTCATTGAATTTGCTCCCACTATTATGAATGAGAAGAAAATTACTTATATGGAGAGTAAAAAAATTACTTATGAATCACAAAAAGAATGCTTTATGTGATAGTTATATTGTTGAATTCCTTCATGATGCTACTGAAATTTATCACTAGAGAGGGATATATGCTTCTATGTATCTCGATAATATCAAGTTTCCTCTCTATGTGTTGAAAATCTTGAAGTTTCACTTGCTTTACCTTCCTATGGTAGTTGATTCTTGCTCCCATAAATTGTTTGCTCGCAAAATCCCTATGCATTGGAAGTGGGTTAGACTTAAATGTGCTAGTCATATGCTTCATGATGCTCCCATTATGTTTCAATTCTTATCTTTTATGTGAGCATCATTGAAATCATCATGCCTAGCTAGGGGCATTTAACAATAGCGCTTGTTGGGAGGCAACCCAATTTTTATTTTGTGTTTTTTGTTTTTGCTCCTGCTTTTCAATAAATACACATTATTACCTCTGTAGTAATTGTGTTTTGGTGTTTTAATTAGTGTTCGAGCCAAGTAAGACCTTGGGATGGTCTATGGTGATAGTTGATTTGATTTTGCTGAAAAACGGAAACTTTTGCTCTCATTGCTAGAAATTTAGAAAATCACAGAAACGTGATTTTGATCTGAATTTTTTAGAGATAATTGCATGTTTAGTCATGGTACTTGCAGGCGATGTCTAACATGGTCCTCATGGTCACAAAGTGCTTCAGTATAGTCCTCGTACATGTAAATACAGTGTGTATACGGTCCTGGAGGTTGCAGCATCGGTCCTGGCTAGATGCCTCACGTACGTAGCCAGTATGCAGGCACTGCCACGTGCATCGTCCCCACACTTCAGCTTTGGTCCCACATGTTAAAATTGATAAGGTTGTGTGCAGGGAAAAAATCCCCAATTCCATCCCGCACTCTCCCTGCAATCCTAGCTCACCCCAAACCCTAGCACCATTGACGGCACCAAAGATCATCCATCGACGGCGTGTGATTTGACGGTGGCAGCGCCGCCGCCCCGATGGTCACAGGTGTGTGCTTCAACAGCGGCAGCGTCGTCGCCTCGGTGGTCGCCGACGGTGGTTCCAGCCGCAGCTTGTTGGTGGGTAGATGATGCTGCCCACGGCGGTTTCTGATGGCGATGAGGTTGTCACGTCGGCTGCTCTCTTGGCCGCCGTTGAGACGCGTTGCGGCGTGCCACCGTTGGAGGTGCTGCCGTCAGCGGTGTGCCCGTTGAGACGCGTTGCGGCGTGCTGCCATTATAGTGCATGGACCAGCCCTTGGTTACGTTTTCAGTCCTGGACATTTGGTCTATGGTTTATGGCTAGTTAATGTAGTGTAGTTTGTTTAGTCCAGTCAACTAGTATGTGCCTCGACTGAACTTGTTTGATCCAAATCTATGTACTATGTAGTCTGGGTATCTATGATCCAAATATATGTACCGTGTCATGTAAAATTGAGATGAATATGTACTTATGAATGAAATACAGTGTGCATTATTTAAGTGAGTCGAGTTCTCTAATGGAATTTCATACTGTTGTGAAACTAAGATGCCAATTGGCTCTTCTATAGTATGGACCAGCAAAGTTAACTTGCCACTATGCAATTTCCAATCTGTGTACTATTTAATTTAAAATCTGTGTACCTACAAGCAGAGTTAAATTGGCTCTGTTGAAGTACATCAGATCCAAATGTGTGTATTGTGTAGTTTCATAAGTCTGACAAACTGGAGCATGATCAAATAGCTTGGCAGTTAACTTGCCAATTGGTTCTGCTACAGTGCCTACAAGACTAAGTTCACTTGCCAATTGGCCTTTGCCTTGTCAAACTGAAACTATAGCTTTTCTTCAGTAGCTACAATCAGAGTTAGCAAGTTAACTAAAGTAGGTACATGTGCACAGGAAAACTGCAGTAACATGTTAACTATAGTATCTACAAACATGTTACCTACAGTAGCTACAAGAAGAATTTCTAATTGACCATCTATACACTTAAATGACAGCAACCAAATATACCAGCATACACCCAAACACACCATATACAAGTTGCATTTGTAGGTAAAATTTAAGATATAATTTGCAAGTGTTCACAAGCATACACCGAACTAGATCATAATCATAAAAGTACTTGAGTGCATGATCTGGAGTACATTGACTTAGTAGAACATAATAATAAAAGTACTTGACTACATGATCTGGAGCATGATCATGCACATGTTCATCTATCATAAGCAGAACAAAAAATAAAATCATCCATCTAACTTCAAATTCACCCACCCCTCAGTTTATCGAACATGTTAACTTTTCTAGGTTGTTTAAAGCCTCTCATGTTCTGACTAGAACTTGGTCCAGTTCTCTTGTATGGATTTTTTATGTGCTGACATGCATTAAGCCTCTCCTCGTCAGCCGTTGTCTGACTTGCTAGCTCTGCCTATCTCCTATTTTCTTCCTGCATGTCTTCTTTATCCCTTGTTGTTGCCTATTCAATGCATTGCTGCTCCCAAGCTTGCCTTGCTGCCTCATGTGTCTCCAAAAATGATTTCCTTCTCTCCATCTCATCTTATTGATCTAAAATAAACATGGCCTCCTCTACTTCATATTTAGTCCTTGCAATTCTTTTCCTCTATTCGGCTATCCTATGTTTTTCTTTAGCCTTTAATTTTTGTGCTTGCTCTGCATTTCTTTTCCTTTGTTCCATAGCTTGCCTTCGTTTGTCTGCCATGGCAAGTTTTTCCTCTAGGGCCTTTCTTTTCCTCACTAGCTTTTCTTCTCAATTCTGCAGCAAGTTTCTTTTCTTCCAGTAGGACCTTCTTTTTCTCCTCAGCAGCATGTTTTCTTGCCAGAAGTTCATCTTTCTTCTTCTGAGCAGCTAGCTTAATGTTTTCTTCTTCTTCTTTCAACTTTGCAATTGCTGCATCAAACTTCGCTTGATCTGCTATTTCTCTTCTCTCTGCTACAGCTCTTAGTCTTGCCAATGCAACAATCTCTCTCTTTCTGTGAACATCCCCTCCCTTTGTTGCGGTACTTTGCAGAACTGGTTGTTGTGACTCACTTTGTTGTTGAATGAAAGAATTTTGTGGTAGAGGCCCATGTTCAACTATATCTCTCTGCCTTGATTCTCTCTATATGAGTAGAAAATAGACACATGAGCAGACATTTATATATGAGAAAACTACAAAGACATGAGCAAACAAACTTACTTCCTGCGAAGTGGCTATTATCTCTGGCACATACAACAGTGGATCATGTTGAAGAACGCCTGTAGTTTGTAGATTTATTTCCTGCAAACATGAAACATGATTGATTTCCTGCAACTTAAAGACCAATTTCACACAATGGTTCTACTAATTACTTGATTACCTGAGTCAGACCAACTTCTTCTTCATCTGAAGATGAAACATCTAGCTCTGCTCTGACTTAAAGCTTTTCACCTTTTTTTCTTAGGTTTCAATCCTAACTTACAGTCAAGGCAGCCATTAATGTTATGACTAGGACCACCACAGTAGCCACAATGGATCACTGCACCTTTCCTTGTGATTTTCACACCTCTCTTTCCCTCTTTCTCTTATGGTTGTTTCCTCCTATTCTTTCCTTTTTTTGAAGTGGTGGTGTGTGATATGCGCACCCTTCATTTTTGCCCACTCAGTTACATCCTTGCAAGGCATAATAACATGCTCATATGCCTTGCAGCATGTCTCGATAGCGTAAAATGAGTTGACTCTTGATTCTGGAGGAATGTTGTCATATCTAAGAGCAGGGACACCGTGGGAGCAAGGAATACCTAACAAATCCCATCTTCTACAACTACACTTCTCCAATCTGGTGTCCACACTAAAATCTACACCTCTCTCATTTACTACAAACATACCCTTTCCAGCTGGTGCAGCTAGGCAAGTTCTTGCAAGTTCCACATTCTTATCCAGCTTCTTTCTTATTTTTGGACATATTGTACCATGCCACTTCAAAGTCTCTTGTTGTTTTCCATAATTCCTTCCCATAATCTGGCCCTTAATCCTATGGCACATGCTAATGAGGGGCATCTCACAATTGTTATTCAATAATACATCACACTTTAGGAAATCTTTTTGGAAGGCCCTAACCCATGTAGGAGGATCCAACTCCTCTAACCAATCATGGGCTTCTTTGCTCAATACTAACATGTGGTTCATGTTTTCCCTAAACCTCCCCTCTGTAGTACTTTTTGCGCATTTCCATAATTGGTTCTTCAAGGCCTCACCTTTAAAGTTCTTGTTGAAATTCTACCATAGGTGTCTGACACAAAATCTGTGTGGTGAATCCTTAAACAATTCTCTCACCGCTTTAATTAAACCCTGCAAGGAAACAATGACATGTAAACACATAAGTAAAGAAAGAAAGGTTTGTTATTTACAACTCAGTTACTTGGAGCTGGACAGAAGTACTTACTTTCTGCTTGTCAGACATGATAGTCCAAAGATCTGTGCTACCAATCCCAAGATATTCCTTCAATGTAGTTAAAAACCACCTCCAGGTTTTTGTGTCTTCACTTTGCACCACAACATGAGCCATAGGATATATGCAATCATTGGGATCCATTCCTACATCACTTAATGGAACACCTCCATATTGTGTCTTCAAATGGCAACCATCAAGAAAAATAATAGGCCTACAAGCAGATAAGAACCCTCTCTTGCATGCATCAAATGAGAAATAACATTTCTGGAATTGTCCCTCGTTGGAAAGTTCAACAAAGAATGTACTCCCAGGATTAGATCTCCTTAGCTCATTTGCATAGTCCCACAACATGTTATATTGCGCAACCTCATCTCCATATATCATATCAAATGCAATCTTCCTGGCTCTCCCTAACTTGCCCCTTTTAATAGTCATATTCCAATCTTCTTGCACAAATCCTGCTAAGCCCTTCAACGTCATCTTCTCACATGCCCTGATTTTGTCGACGTAGTTTTGAGCAATGTACCTGGCAGTAAATGCTGTAACTTGCCACTTCTTCTTGCAATTGTGCTCTCCATTGAATGTCTTGACCATGATTGCATTTGTCCTATTGTCCCAAGATGCATATAGGTACCAGGGGCATCCCTTCTCACACTTTGCACCAAGCCTCCCTTTATCATTCTTTGGAAATGTAATGTTCACCCTTTCCTTGCAACTGTACTCTCTAATAGCCTTCCTCAAGAGCTCAACTGATGAGAACAACTACCCAGCATGGAACTTGGGGTCATGCATGTTTGCTGGTGTGGAAGACTTGAAATTGAATTTTATCTCATCTGAATATGAATCTGGAGCATCCAATGTATCATGTTCAGAGTTGCACTCTTCAATCAGTTTCTTCCCTTACTTGTCCTGCAAAGGGTGCAGCTGCTCCCGTGCCAAATCATCATCCCCATCCTCCAAGTCATAGTCACTGTCAACAATTTCTGGTATGTAATCACTGTTTGAATCACTACCACTATATTCTTCTGGCTCATCTTCTAACTTATGTCCTCTAGGTCTCAACCTGACATGCACATGTTCATTGCTCTGAATTTCATTGCTTTCCTCGACAACACTAGAAGATACCATGCTCCAATCTGCATTGCTTAGCTTCTTGTTGGGACTAAAAACAACATGCAAATGACATATTGGATTAGCCGCAACATCACCCCATGCTGATCCACCTCCTGAAATGTGGCCATCCAAATGATCAAGGTAAATCATATGAAATCTATGCCCTTGATTGACCTATAGATACATCAGATCTATGTCTGCATCATTGGACAAATGCCTTGCACCATCTTCATTAAGTTGACAGCCAGGGGGCAACCAGTACATATCAATTATGCCTTCCTTCTCATAACCAATGTCCTCGATTAAAGCTTCAAACATTTTATAGTACACAAACTCTAAGTGACAGTAGTCAGAGCAGATTTTTTTGCCATCCAAGTAGGACATATTCTTCCCACTTCCAGAGAAAAATCCTCCCCGGATGATCTCCACAGTGAAGAAATCACTATGAGCCGCTGCAAAACAGAGCACACAGAAAAATTCATACTTTTTGCTGGACACAACCCACACCCTACCATAATGCGGCCCTAATTCCGTCGACTCAATGTATCACATTGACATAATTCGTCCCAAATGTCCAAATCCATCTAGTAGTACAATGATTTGACCAAAATTGAAGTTTAATGTGAAGGCACATACTGTATGTCAGCGCCGCCTCACCCTCGCGCCGTCGTCGGGGGCCCTCCATCACTGCCTCAAACCACCCCCCGGGTCGCTGGTTCATCCTACTCCCGTCCACCACCGGCAACACTACGATCGGAACGCTGCCGGGTCCCCGATCATTCGCCGCCGCCGCTAGGGTTTCTACTGAGGTCGGGATGGGGTTTCTGCTCGTGGAGAATGAAAGGGATGGAGGGCACGTACCAAGGCCAAGTCTTTTCAAGGGAGTCCATCTTCATCATCCCGACGGCCACCATGATGAGGAGGGTGTAGTTCACACTTGGGGTTGAGGGTATGTACCAGTAGCTATGTGTTTGATCTCTCTCTCTCTCTGTCTGTCTCTCTCTCTCTGTGTGTCTCTCTCTCTCGTGTTCTTCATTTGGCACGATCTTGATGTACCGCGAGCTTTGTTACTATAGTTCGATCATAGGTGTTTCTCCCCCTCTACCTTCTTGTGATGAATTGAGTCTTGCTCTTTGAGGTTTCATTATGTTGGATTGAGTATTGGATTTGGGAACACTTGATGTATGTCTTGCGATGGGATATTTGTGGTGATAATGGGATGTTCTATTGATTTACTTGATGTATGTTTTGGCACTCCTCATGGATTCCTGAGGTGACATTGGGGTAATCTATGCATAGGGTTGATGCACGTTTTTGTCCTACATTCTCCGATAGAAACTTTGGAGTGATTCTTTGTTGCACGTTGAGGGATTGCCATATGATTTAATTATGTTATCATTATCGCCCTGTTTTCAAGCATTGCAATACCGTTTAAGCTCACTTTTGTTACTAGTTACCTTGCTGTTTTTATATTTTCAGATTACAAAAACCTATATCTACTATCCATATCACACTTGTATCACTATCTCTTCGCCGAACTAGTGCACCTATACAATTTACAATTGTATTGGATGTGTTGGGGACACAAGAGACTGTTTTTTATTTGGTTGCAAGGTTGTTTGAGAGAGACCATCTTCATCCTACGCCTTCCATGGATTGATAAACCTTAGGTCATCCACTTGTGGGAAATTTGCTACTGTCCTACAAAACTCTGCGTTTGGAGGCCCATGCGAGTCTACAAGAAGAAGGTTGCATAGTAGACATCAATCCCCCATAGAAACCAAGTGAAGGAGTACAATGCAGAGGGGAACAAACATATGCTTCTTGAAGTTGTACGGTCATTACAGGTCAGGCATGAAATGAATCTCTTTTGCAACTGTGCCATACCACATCTTTTTATCTTCATGCTCTAAATGTTGTAACATGCATGTGTATGAGGTCTACAGCTAAAGTTTGAGTTTCCAGAGAACGCTCCATTCGCCAAAGCAGTGACTGAAGGCATCATCCAGAAAAGCTTGCGGTCTGATACATCTCCAACGTATCTATATTTTTTTATTGTTTCATGCTATTATATTACCAATAGTAGATACTTTTTGTACAATTTTATATCATTTCTGGGAACTAAGTTATTAACCCGGTGCCTAGTGCGAGTTGTTGTTTTCTGCTTGTTTTTGGTTTTCCAGAAAATCTGTACCAAACGGAGTCTAAACTCTATGAAACATTTTGACGGTTTTTTTTCTGGACATAAGATACCCTAGAAGCTTCGGGAAGAGACCAGACAAGAAGCAAGGAGACGACAAGGCAACAGGGCGCACCCAGGGGAGTAGCCTATCACCGACGAGCCCATCTTCGCTTCATCCTTGGGCTTCTTCTTACAGTGTAGGCGAGCAGCCCACTCTTGAGCACGAGGCAGCAGGTGTGGAAGAAGGAGCGCTCCCGATTCTCCTGTGGTCATAGTACACCGTCCTGCCCATTGTGGTGGACCAGGACACCGGTGGCCTCCCTCCAGGCGGCCATGATGGCCTTATTGGTGAGTAGCTCGCTGATCTGGGTGCGATTTTTTTCCCACTTCCCAATCTCCCTGCAGCGTTGTGGTCGACTTAGTCGTCCACTCAGACCCTCAACAACGATGCACAGATGGTGGGTTGCTGTTGCCGGTGGCTGCCATCGATGTCCCTTCTTTGCAATGACATGGCTATCGCCAATTTGTATGAAATTGGCCCTCACCTCTTCTGAGATGATTCATTTGAGATAGCATTGTTTCTAAATGCAAATTTCTATGCTTCCCATTTCAAAAATATTTGCTTCCATAATGCATCAATTTCCGTAGGGATATTTCCATTGTTGAAGCATTATAGTAGTAGTATGTACAATTCTTATCCATTTATCTTGGATTTGTTCATCAGATTTTGCTAGCTCTGTCGCATGATTATGTACTTGGATTGCAGGAAGCAAAGAAGTTTGTCAGAAGCAACACGTCTGTCCATATTGCGATGGTGCAAGGGACAAGGTCCCCGCACTTGCGTCACCACAGTAGATGGTGTGGTGCTGCCAACTTCCACATGATAAAACTCCATGGCCCACCACCTCGGCACGTCGGCCCCTCGTTAGTTGGGCGTGATGCCATCCTAGCATGGATTCTCAACATGCATCAGGGAGGATCATCAAGCGGTGGGAGATCGCGTTGCTGGCTACATGAAACCATGCCTCACATTCTCGACTGAACTACTTTGTTGTCAATGAGGACCTTGGCTAATGGTGCACCATTGTTGCAGCCTCGCTCCATTCATGCCAATCCTTGTTGATGTCGCTTACGTGATGATGGATGGAAACACGCCCACCATTAGAAAGAAGCAAGACTATCATCACAAGGAAGCATGACAAGCATCAGTAGGAAGCATGGCCAATATTGAAAATTAAATTTGGCGGCTTGGTGTTGTCCCGAATTGTTATTTCTTTGGACGCATATTCTAGTTTCTTTGGAAGTAATAGTTCTTTTTGTTCTAAGCCAATGTAGTTTCAATGGTAAATAAGTCTTCTTGAGAACAAATATTGGTTCCTTAGAAGAAATATTGATTCACTGGTCGTCTAAAATACATCTTCAACGCGCCACGAACAAAAAAGAATACATTGCTGCACTATACATCAGATTTCGCCAAATTGAAAGAATCTGTGATTGACGTAAAAGCACAAAACAAAATGAATGATTTCAATTCAGAGTTCTTACTACCACACAAGTGCTTTTTTTTGAAAGCACAAGTGCTCCCTAGGTGGTTTTGGTAACTAATGTCAACATATCTCCTGTTGGACTAACACTTTTACCTAGTATATTTCAGTTAAGTTCAAAAATGAGGTGGCATGGAGTAGAGGATGTGGAACCCCTTCAAGATGCTAAGGACAAAGGATTGGCTCAAGCTCAAAGCTCAAGACTCTACATTTTCTATTTTAGTGATCCAAGATCACATTGAGTCTATAGGAAAAGCCAATACTATCAAGGAGGGATGAGGTGTTGCTTAATGAGGTTCTTGTTCAAAATGCTTAGTGATATGCTCAAAAGCCCTCAACTACTTTCTCACATCCACATATGACCTAAAACAAAAGTCAAACTCGGCCCCACCGATTCTTTCTATACGGCGCCACCGAGTTCTGATGTCATAGCCACTGCCACAAACCCTAAGCAAATCGGTCTCACCGATAGGGATCCCGGTCTCACCGAGATGGCATTGCAATCTCTCTGTATGGATCCATTACCAAAATCGATCTCACCGAGTTTGCCTAATCAGTCCTACCGATATTGCAATGTAAACTCTCTATTTCCCTTTTGTAACATTTCGGTCTAACCGAGATGAGCGAATCGGTCCCACCGAGTTTACCTGACCAACTCTCTGGTTAGCTTATTACCAAAATCGGTCTCACCGAGTTTGTGTAATTTGTCTCACCGAGATTACATTATGCCCTAACCCTAACCATATCGGTCCTACTGAGTTGCATATCGGTCCCACCGAAAATCCTAACGGTCACTAGATTTGCTGAATCGGTCCGACCAAGTTTACCAATTTGGTCCCACCGAGTTTGGCAAGTTGTGTGTAACGGTTAGATTTTGTGTGGAGGCTATAAATACCCCTCCACCTCCTCTTCATTCATGGAGAGAGCCATCAGAATGAACCTACACTTCCAACTTGCATTTTCTGAGAGAGAACCACCTACACTTGTGTTGAGGCCAAGATATTCCATTCCTACCATATGGATCTTGATCTCTAGCCTTCCCCAAGTTGCTTTCCACTCAAATCTTCTTTCCACCAAATCCATATCCTGTGAGAGAGAGTTGAGTGTTGGGGAGACTATCATTTGAAGCACAAGAGCAAGGAGTTCATCATCAACACACCATTTGTTACTTCTTGGAGAGTGGTGTCTCCTAGATTGGCTAGGTGTCACTTGGGAGCCTCCGACAAAATTGTGGAGTTGAACCAAGGAGCTTGTAAGGGCAAGGAGATCGCCTACTTCGTGAAGATCTACCGCTAGTGAGGCAAGTCCTTCGTGGGAGATGGCCATGGTGGGGTAGACAAGGTTGCTTCTTTGTGGACCCTTCATGAGTGGAGCCCTCCGTGGACTCGCGCAACCATTACCCTTCATGGGTTGAAGTCCCCATCAACATGGATGTACGATAGCACCACCTATCGGAACCACGTCTCAAAAATCTCCGTGTCTCCAAATTGTGTTTGCACTCTCCAAACCCTTCCCTTTACATTCTTGCAATTTGCATGCTTTACTTTTCACTGCTCATATACTATTTGCATGCTTGCTTGATATGTATTGTGTTTGTTAAACTTGTGCCAAAACTCCACTTCAACTTAAAGAAATTAAAAACTGCAACTTTTGGTACTTAGTGTCTAATCACCCCCCTCTAGACACCTCTTCTTGATCCTTTCAATTGGTATCAGAGCTTTGGTCTCCATTGCTTTGGTTTAAACACCATTCGAGGAAGATGGATGAGTCTACTTTGGGGAGTCTTAGATGTATAGTACCTATTCTTGATGGAGAGTATTTTCATGAGTGGAAAAATGAAATGCTTGAGATTTTCAATGAATATCATTTGAACAAGTATATTGCTAGCCCTTGTGCGCCTCATGTTGATTCCTTGCATCCCACACCCGAAGAGGATCTTGACATGATTCGCAATCTTAGAACTATCAATCTTATCATAAGAGGATTGCCCAAAAATTTGATTTCTAGTTTCCCTACTCTTGATTGTGCCTATACTATATGGAGATTTCTTGAGGAACGATTTCCAGATTATTCCTTGAAAAATTTAGACGAAATTCTCCTTAAGTCTATTGCCTTGAGTAAGATGAATTCTAGTGATCCTAGCTTTGGTGATTGTTTATTTGAGCTTACCAATCTCATGCGTGCCATAGGAGATGTTGGGATCATTAGCAATATCATTTCCGAAGCTATTAGAATCCATAAAGACAATCATAGAAATGATCATTTGTTTAATGAATTACCCTCTCTAGGAATAGATCAATCACAAGATGATGTTGAACATGGATACTATGATGAGGATGATGATAGTGACTATGATCTTGATGATGCAATGCGACACTTTGGTCTTATGGAAAACCTTCGTGGCTACATGGCCGGAGGAAAGGAATGGGTCCTTGATAGTGGATGTACTGATCATATGACCGGAGATAAACACATGTTCCGTGAGCTTGCTGAAAATGATGGCCCTCGAAAATATGTCACTTTTGGTGATAACTCAAAGGGTAAGGTGGTTGGCCTTGGTAAGGTGGCCATCTCACATGATAGCTCCATACAAAATTTCATGCTCGTTGAATCTCTTGGGTAAAATTTACTTTCAATTTCTAGACTTGTTGATTTCGGTTTCAATGTCCTATTCACTGAAGTAGATTGCCAAGTGTTTCATAGAGACAATCATAAAATGGTCTTTACCGGTATACGTAGAGGTGATCTTTACATTGTTGATTTCACTAAAAAGGCTCAACCTAGAACTTGCTTAATTGCTAAATCTTCTAAGGGTTGGCTATGGCATAGAAGGCTAGGTCATGTGGGTATGCGAAATCTTGATAAGCTTATTAAAGGTGATCATATCCTTGGAGTAAAAGATGTCATATTTGACAAGGATAGACTTTGTAGTGCTTGTCAAGCAGGGAAACAAGTTGGAGGAAGTCATCGCGCGAAGAACATCATGACCACAAGAAGACCACTCGAGCTACTTCACATGGATCTCTTTGGTCCAAATGCCTACAAGAGTCTCGGTGGTAACTCATTTGGACTAGTCATAGTTGATGATTTTTCAAGATTTACATGGGTGTTCTTTCTTGATGAAAAATCGCAGGTTCAGAAGATCTTCAAAAACTTCGCTAGGAAGGCCGAAAATAAATTTGACGTGAAGATCAAGAAGGTTCGAAGCGACAACAGAACGGAGTTCAAGAACGCAAATGTGGATACCTTTCTCGATGAAGAAGGGATTTCACATGAGTTCTCGGCTACGTACACACCTCAACAAAATGGAGTCGTAGAGAGGAAGAATCGGACTCTTATTGAGATGGCAAGAACGATGCTTGATGAGTACAAGACGCCAAAGCACTTTAGGGCAGAAGCGGTTGAGACAGCTTGTCATGCCACAAATCGCTTGTATCTTCACAAGCTACTCGGCAAGATGGCATACGAGCTCCTCATCGGTAACAAACCACAAGTTGGATACTTTCAAGTATTCGGCTCAAAGTGCTACATACTTGATAAGCATCGTCGTTCTAAATTTGCTCCTAAATCTCATGAAGGTTTCCTACTTGGTTATGGCTCAAACTCTCACACTTACCGTGTCTACAACAATTTCACCCGAAAGGTTGAAGAGACGGTAGATGTGAAGTTTGATGAATCTAACGGCTCGCAAGTAGAGCAATTGCCAATTGATGTAGGAGACAAAGACCCTTCAGAAGCAATCCAAGACTTGTCTATTGGCAAGATTCGTCCAACGGAGGTGAAGGAGAGTACCTCGTCCGTCCAAGTGGAATCTTCTACCTCACGACAAGGTGAACCAAGAATTGATATGGAAGCATCCACAAGTGGGACACACCAAGACGAAGAAAACGAGGAAGCACACCAAGATGAACATCAACAACCTCCTTCTCCACCACGACAAGAGAATGACAACGTCAACAATGAAGAAGGCCAAGAAGAAGAACAAGATGAAGAAGATGTTCCACCCCGAGCCAAGCCAAAGCTCCCACGAGTTCGAGCAAGAATCGCAAAGATCATCCCGTCGAGCAAATCTACAATGATATCCAAACCGGGAGAATCACTCGCTCTAAAACTCGTTTAGCTAACTTTTGTGAACATTACTCATTCATCTCTAGCATTGAACCTATGAAGATTGAAGAAGCGTTGGAAGATCTGGATTGGATAAATGCTATGCATGATGAGCTACACAACTTTGATAGAAATCAAGTATGGACATTGGTCGATAAGCCCGACAACAACCACAACATCATCGGTACCAAAAGGGTGTTTTGCAACAAGCAAGACGAAGATGGTCAAGTCATCCGCAACAAAGCACGCCTAGTCGCCCAAGGCTACACTTAAGTCGAAGGTATGGACTATGGTGAGACATATGCTCCCGTTGCTAGACTTGAGTCCATTCACATCTTACTTGCTTATGCTAATCACCATGATATCACCTTGTACCAAATGGACATTAAAAGTGCTTTTCTAAATGGTGAAATAGAGGAGGAAGTTTATGTTAAGCAACCTCCCGGATTTGTCAATCCTAAGAAACCTAATCATGTCTACAAACTTCACAAAGCTCTTTATGGTCTTAAACAAGCTCCTAGAGCATGGTATAAATGCTTGACCAAGTTCCTTATTGAAAAAGGCTTTGAAATTGGAAAAATAGATTCTACTCTTTTTACTAAAAGGGTTAATGGAGAACTATTTGTGTGCCAAATTTATGTCGATGATATTATATTTGGATCAACTAACCCTCATGTTAGTGAAAAGTTTGGAAAGCTAATGTCGGAGAAGTTTGAGATGTCGATGATGAGTGAACTCAAATTCTTTCTTGGTTTGCAAATCAAGCAAACTAAGGAAGGTACATTTGTCTCTCAAACCAAGTACACCAAAGACTTATTCAAGAAGTTCAATATGCAAGAATGCAAAGGTATGACTACACCCATGCCTACTAGTGGACATCTTGATTTAACCAAAGATGGTGAACCGGTTGATTAAAAGGTTTATCGCTCTATGATTGGTTCATTGTTATATCTATGTGCTTCACGTCCCGATATTATGCTAAGTGTGTGCATGTGTGCACGATATCAAGCCGCTCCTAAAGAATGTCATCTTAAGGCCGTGAAAAGGATAGTGAGATATGTTGGGGATCGCAACAGAAATTTAAAATTTTCTATGCATCACCAAGATCAATCTATGGAGTAATCTAGCAACGAGGGGAAGGAGAGTGCATCTACATACCCTTGTAGATCACTAAGCGGAAGCGTTGCAAGAACGCGGATGAAGGAGTTGTACTCGTAGCGATTCAGATCGCGGTTGATTCCGATCTAAGCGCCGAACAACGGCGCCTCCGCGTTCAACACACGTGCAGCCCGGTGATGTCTCCTACGCCTTGATCCAGCAAGGGGAGAAGGAGAGGTTGGGGAAGACTCCATCCAGCAGCAGCACGATGGCGTGGTGGTGGTGGAGGAGCGCGGAACTCCAGCAGGGCTTCGCCAAGCACTACGAGAGACGAGGAGGGAGAGAGGTAGGGCTGCGCCAAGTGGGAGATGATCTCGTGTGTGTTGCAGCCCCCAATACCTCAAGTATATATAGGGGAAGGGGAGGTGCTGCTCCCCCATCTAGGGTTCCCTCCCTAGGGGTGGTAGCAGCCCCGAAACCCATCTAGGGTTGCGGCCAAGGGGGGGGAGAGGGGGCGCACCTAGGGTGGGCCTTAAGGCCCATCTGGACCTAGGGTTTGCCCCCTCCCACTCTCCCTTGCACCTTGGGCCTTGGTGGGAGGAGCCCCATCCTACCTAGGGGCTGGTCCCTTCCCACTATTGGCCCATGTAGGCCTCCGGGGCCGGTGGCCCCTCTCGGTGGACCCCCGGACCCCTCCGGTGGTCCCGGTACACTACCGGTAATGCCCGGAACACTTCCGGTGGCCAAAACCATACTTCCTATATATCAATCTTTACCTCTGGACCATTCCGAAACTCATCGTGACGTCCAAGATCTCATCCGGGACTCCGAACAACATTCGGTAACCGCGTACATACTTTCCCTATAACCCTAGCTTCATCGAACCTTAAGTGTGTAGACCCTACGGGCTCGGGAGTCATGCATACATGGCCGAGACAACTCTCCAGTCAATAACCAACAGTGGGATATGGATACCCATGTTGGCTCCCACATGCTCCATGATGATCTCATCGGATGAACCATGATGTCAAGGATTCAATCAATCCCGTATACAATTCCCTTTGTCTAGCGGTACGATACTTGCCCGAGATTCGATCATCGGTATCCCCATACCTTGTTCAATCTCGTTACCGGCAAGTATCTTTACTCGTTCCGTAACACATCATCCCGTGATCAAGTCCTTGGTCACATTGTGCACATTATGATGATGTCCTACTGAGTGGGCCCAGAGATACCTCTCTGTTTACACGGAGTGACAAATCCCAGTCTCGATTCGTGCCAACCCAACAGACACTTTCGGAGATACCCGTAGTGCACCTTTATAGCCACCCAGTTACGTTGTGACGTTTGGCACACCCAAAGCACTCCTACGGTATCCGGGAGTTGCACAATCTCATGGTCTAAGGAAATGATACTTGACATTAGAAAAGCTTTAGCATACGAACTACACGATCTTGTGCTAGGCTTAGGATTGGGTCTTGTCCATCACATCATTCTCCTAATGATGTGATCCCGTTATCAACGACATCCAATGTCCATGGTCAGGAAACCGTAACCATCTATTGATCAACGAGCTAGTCAACTAGAGGCTTACTAGGGACATGGTGTTGTCTATGTATCCACACATGTATCTGAGTTTCCTATCAATACAATTCTAGCATGGATAATAAACGATTATCATGAACAATGAAATATATAATAATAACTAATTTATTATTGCCTCTAGGGCATATTTCCAACAGTCTCCCACTTGCACTAGAGTCAATAATCTAGTTCACATCGCCATGTGATTAACACTCACAGGTCACATCGCCATGTGACCAACATCCAAAGAGTTTACTAGACTCAATAATCTAGTTCACATCACTATGTGATTAACACTCAATGAGTTCTGGGTTTGATCATGTTATGCTTGTGAGAGAGGTTGTAGTCAACGGGTCTGCCATATTCAGATCCCTATGTATTTCGCAAAACTTTATGTCATATCGTAGATGCTGCTACCACGTTCCACTTGGAGCTATTCCAAATTGTTGCTCCATTATACGTATCCGGTATCTCTACTCAGAGCTATCCGGATAGGTGTTAAGCTTGCATCGACGTAACTCTTTACGTCGAACTCTTTATCACCTCCATAACCGAGAAACATTTCCTTATTCCTCTAAGGATAATTTTGACCGCTATCTGGTGATCCACTCCTAGATCACCTTTGTACCCTCTTGCCAGACATGTGGCAAGGCACACATCTGGTGCGGTACTCAGCATGGCATACCGTATAGAGCCTATGACAAAAGCATAGGGGACGACCTTCGTCCTTCCTCTTTCTTCTGCCGTGGTCAATCTTCGAGTCTTACTCAACTTCACACCTTACAACTCAGGTAAGAACCCCTTCTTTGACTGATCTATTTTGAACTCCTTCAAAAACATGTCAAGGTGTGCGTTCTTTGAAAGTATCATCAGGCGTCTTGATCTATCTCTATAGATCTTGATGCCCAATATGTAAGCAGCTTTATCCAGGTCTTCCTTTGAAAACACTCTTCAAACAACCGTTTATGCTTTCCAGAAATTCTACATTATTTCGGATCAACAATATGTCATCCACATATACTTATCAGAAATGTTGTAGTGCTCCCACTCACTTTCTTGTAAATACAAGTTTCTAGCAAACATTGTATAAACCTAAAAGCTTTGATCACTCCATCAAAGCATATATTCTGACTCCGAGATGCTTGCTCTAGTCCATAGAAGGATTGCTGGAGCCAGCATACCTTTTAGCATCCTTAGGATCGACAAAACTTTGATTGTATCACATACAACTCTTTCTTACGAAAACTGGTAAGAAAACTTGTTTTGACATCCATCTGTCAGATTTCATAATCGAAAAATACAGCTAATGCTAACATGATTCCGACGGACTTAAGCATCGCTACGGGTGAGAAATTCTCATCGTAGTCAACTCCTTGAACTTGTGAAAAGACTCTTTCCCACAAGTCGAGCTTCATAGACGGTAACATTACCGCCCACGTCCGTCTTCTTCTTAAAGATCCATTTATCTCAATGGCTTGCCGATCATCGGGCAAGTCCACCAAAGTCCATACTTTGTTCTGATACATGGATCCTATCTCGGATTTCATGGCTTCTAACCATTTGTCGGAATACGGGCCCACCATCGCTTCTCCATAGCTCGTAGGTTCATTGTTGTCTAACAACATGATATCTAAGACAGGATTACCGTACCACTCAGGAGTAGTACATATCCTTGTCGACCTACGAGGTTCGATAGCAACTTGATCCGAAGCTTCATGATCACTATCATTAACTTCCTCTTCAACAGACGTAGGCACCACAGAAAACATCTTTCTGTGTTGCATCACTCTCTGGTTGAAGTAAAGGTTCGACAACCTCATCAAGTTCTATCTTCCTCCCACTCAATTCTTTCGAGAGAAACTCCTTCTCGAGAAAGGACCCGTTCTTAGCGACAAACAATTTGCCCTCGGATCTGAGATAGAAGGTATACCCAACTGTCACCTTTGGGTATCCTATGAAGATGTGTTTGTCCGCTTTGGGTTCGAGCTTCTCCGGCTGAAGCCTTAAGAATCGCAGCCCCAAACATTAAGAAACGACAACTTTGGTTTCTTGCCAAACCAATGTTCATACGACGTCGTCTCAACGGACTTATATGGTGTCCTATCTAAAGTGAATGCAGCTGTCTCTAACGCATATCCTCAAAATGAAAACGGTAGATCAGTAAGAGACATCATAGATCGCACCATATCTCATAAGGTTCGATTACGACGTCCGGACACACCATTACCCTGTGGTGTTCCAGGTGGCTTCAACTGTGAAACAATTCCACAATGTCTTAAGTGATTGCCAAACTCATAACTCAGAAAATCCCCTTTGATCAGATCGTAGGAACATGATCTTCTTGTTATGATGATTCTTAACTTCACTCTGAAATCGCTTGAACTTTTCAAACGTTTCAGACTTGTGCTTCATTAAGTAAATATACCTATATCTACTCAAATCGTCAGTGAAGATGAGAAAATAGCGATATCCACCGCACGCTTCAATTCTCATTGGATCACACGCATCAGCATGTATGATTTCCAACAAGTCACTTGCCCGTTTCATTGTACCTGAAAACGGGGTCTTAGTCATCCTGCCCATGAGGCATGGCTCGCATGTGTCAAGCGATTCAAAATCAAGTGACTCCAAACATCCATCGACATGGAGTTTCTTCATGCATCTTACGCCAATATGACCTAAGCGGCAGTGCCACAAGAAAGTGGTACTATCATTATTAACTCTACATCTTTTGGCGTGAACATGTGTATTACCACGACCGAGATTCAATGAACCATTCACATAGGGTGCATGACCATGAAAGGTATTATTCATGTAAACAGAATAACCATTATTCTCTAACTTAAATGAATAACCGTATTGCAATGAACATGATCTAATCATATTCATGCTCAACGTAGACACCTGATAACATTTATCTAGGTTCAATACTAATCCCGAAGGCAGATGGAGCGTGCGATGGTGATCTCATCAACTTTGGAAACACTTCCAACACACATCGTCACCTCGCCCTTAGCCAGTCTCCGTTTAGTCCGTAGCTTTTGCTTCAAGTCACCAATAATAGCAACTGAACCGGTATCCAATACCCAGGTGCTACCAGGAGTACTAGTGAGGTACACATTAATAACACGTATATACTTTGTTGAAGTTGCCAGCCTTCTTATCTACCATGCATTTGGGGTAATTCCGCTACCAGTGACCGTTCCCCTTACAATAGAAGCACTTAGTCTCGGGTTTGGGTTCAACCTTGGGTTCCTTCACTGGAGCGGCAACTGGTTTGCCATCCATGAAGTTTCCCTTCTAGCCCTTGCCCTTCTTGAAACCAGTGGTCTTGTTAAACCATCAACACTTGATGCTCCTTCTTGATTTCTACCTTTTGCGGTCTTAAGCACCGCGAACAGCTCCGGGATCAACTCCATCCCTTGCATGTCATAGTTCATCACGAAGATCTAGTAGCTTAGTGATAGTGGCTAGAGAACTCTATCAATCACTATCTTATCTGGAAGTTTAACTCCCACTTGATTTAAGTGATTGTAGCACCCAGACATTCTGAGCACATGCTCACTAGCTGAGCTATTCTCCTCCATCTTGTTGGCAAAAGAACTTGTCAGAGGTCTCATACCTCTCAACACGGGCATGAGCCTGAAATCCCAATTTCAGCTCTTGGAACATCTCATATGTCTTATGGCGTTCAAAACGTCATTGGAATCCCGATTCTAAGCCGTAAAGTATGGTGCACTAAACTATCAAGTAGTCATCAGGATGTGTCTGTCAGGTGTTCACAACATCCACAGACGATGTTGTAGGGGTTTGCACATCGAGCGGTGCATCAAAGACGTAAGCCTTCTGTGTAGCAGTGAGGACACTCCTCGGACTACGGACCAGTCCGCATCATTGCTTACAATATCTTTCAACTTGGTCTTTCTCTAGGAACGTATTGAAACAGGGAGCTACAACGTGAGCTATTTATCTACAACATATTTGCAAAGACAATTTAGACTATATTCATGATAATTAAGTTCATCTAATCAAATTATTTAATGAACTCCCACTCAGATAGACATCCCTCTAGTCATCTAAGTGAAACATGATCCGAATCGACTAGGCCGTGTCCGATCATCACGTGAGACGGACTAGTCATCAACGGTGAACATCTCATGTTGATCGTATCTTCTATACGACTCATGTTCGACCTTTCGGTCTTCCGTGTTCCGAGGCCATGTCTGTACATGCTAGGCTCGTCAAGTCAACCTAAGTGTTTCGCATGTGTTCCGAGGCCATGTCTGTACATGCTAGGCTCGTCAACACCCGTTGTATTCGAACGTTAGAATCTATCACACCCGATCATCACGTGGTGCTTCGAAACAACGAACCTTCGCAACGGTGCACAGTTAGGGGGAACACTTTTCTTGAAATTTTAGTGAGGGATCATCTTATTTAAGCTACCGTAGTTCTAAGCAAATAAGATGTAAAACATGATAAACATCACATGCAATCAAATAGTGACATGATATGGCCAATATCATTTTGCTCCTTTTGATCTCCATCTTCGGGGCTCCATGATCATCGTTGTCACCGGCATGACACCATGATCTCCATCATCGTGTCTTCTTGAAGTTGTCTCGTCATCTATTACTTCTACTACTATGGCTAACGCTTTAGCAATAAAGTAAAGTAATTACATGACGTTTATGTTGACACGCAGGTCATAAATAAATTAAGACAACTCCTATGGCTCCTGCCGGTTGTCATACTCATCGACATGCAAGTCGTGATTCCTATTACAAGAACATGATCAATCTCATACATCACATATATCATTCATCACATCCTTTTGGCCATATCACATCACACGGCATATGCTGCAAAAACAAGTTAGACGTCCTCTAATTGTTGTTGCAAGTTTTTACGTGGCTGCTATAGGTTTCTAGCAAGAACGTTTCTTACCTACGCGAAAACCACAACGTGATATGCCAATTTCTATTTACCCTTCATAAGGACCGTTTTCATCGAATCCGATCCGACTAAAGTGGGAGAGACAGACACCCGCTAGCCACCTTATGCAACTAGTGCATGTCAGTCGGTGGAACCAGTCTCACGTAAGAGTACGTGTAAGGTCGGTCCGGGCCGCTTCATCCCACGATGCCGCCGAATCAAGATAAGACTAGTAACGGCAAGTAAATTGACAAAATCGACGCCCACAACAACTTGTGTTCTACTCGTGCATAGAAACTACGCATAGACCTAGCTCATGATGCCACTGTTGGGGATCGCTGCAGAAATTTAAAATTTTCTACGCATTACCAAGATCAATCTATGGAGTAATCTAGCAACGAGGGGAAGGAGAGTGCATCTACATACCCTTGTAGATCGCTAAGCAGAAGCGTTGCAAGAACGCGGATGAAGGAGTCGTACTCGTAGCGATTCAGATCGCGGTTGATTCCGATCTAAGCGTCGAACAACGGCGCCTCCGCGTTCAACACACGTGCAGCCCGGTGACGTCTCCTACGCCTTGCTCCAGCAAGGGGAGAAGGAGAGGTTGGGAAGACTCCGTCCAGCAGCAGCACGACGGTGTGGTGGTGGTGGAGGAGCGCGGAACTCCAGCAGGGCTTCGCCAAGCACTACGAGAGACGAGGAGGGAGAGAGGTAGGGCTGCACCAAGTGGGAGATGATCTCGTGTGTGTTGCAGCCCCCAATACCTCAAGTATATATAGGGGAAGGGGAGAGTCTGCGCCCCCATCTAGGGTTCCCTCCCAAGGGGTGGCGGCAGCCCCAAAACCCATCTAGGGTTGCGGCCAAGGGGGGAGAGAGGGGGCGCACCTAGGGTGGGCCTTAAGGCCCATCTGGACCTAGGGTTTGCCTCCTCCCACTCTCCCTTGCGCCTTGGGCCTTGGTGGGAGGCACCCCAGCCCACCTAGGGGCTGGACCCTTCCCACTATTGACCCATGTAGGCCTCCGGGGCCAGCGGCCCCTCCCGGTGGACCCCCGGACCCCTCCGGTGGTCCCGGTACACTACCGGTGATGCCCGGAACACTTCCGGTGGCCAAAACCATACTTCATATATATCAATCTTTACCTCTAGACCATTCCGGAACTCCTCGTGACGTCCAGGATCTCATCCGGGACTCCGAACAACATTCGGTAACCGCGTACATACTTTCCCTATAACGCTAGCGTCATCGAACCTTAAGTGTGTAGACCCTACGGGCTCGGGAGTCATGCAGACATGGACGAGACAACTCTCCGGTCAATAACCAACAGCGGGATCTGGATACCCATGTTGGCTCCCACATGCTCCATGATGATCTCATCGGATGAACGACGATGTCAAGGATTCAATCAATCCCATATACAATTCCCTTTGTCTAGCGGTAAGATACTTGCCCGAGATTCGATCGTCGGTATCCCCATACCTTGTTCAATCTCGTTACCGGCAAGTCTCTTTACTCGTTCCGTAACACATCATCCCGTGATCAAGTCCTTGGTCACATTGTGCACATTATGATGATGTCCTACCGAGTGGGCCCAGAGATACCTCTCCATTTACACGGAGTGACAAATCCCAGTCTCGATTCGTGCCAACCCAACAGACACTTTCGGAGATACCCGTAGTGCACCTTTATAGCCACCCAGTTACATTGTGACATTTGGTACACCCAAAGCACTCCTATGGTATCCGGGAGTTGCACAATCTCATGGTCTAAGGAAATGATACTTGACATTAGAAAAGCTTTAGCAAACGAACTACACGATCTTGTGCTAGGCTTAGGATTGGGTCTTGTCCATCACATCATTCTCCTAATGATGTGATCCCGTTATCAATGACATCCAATGTCCATGGTCAGGAAACCGTAACCATCTATTGATCAACGAGCTAGTCAACTAGAGGCTTACTAGGGACATGGTGTTGTCTATGTATCCACACATGTATCTGGGTTTCCTATCAATACAATTCTAGCATGGATAATAAATGATTATCATGAACAATGAAATATGATATAATAATAACTACTTTATTATTGCCTCTAGGGCATATTTCCAACAAGATACTTAATCCATACACCAAATTTTGGCATTTGGTATCCTAAGAGGTCTTCCTTTGATCTTGTTGGCTACTCCGATTCGGACTATGCCGGAGACAAGGTTGATAGAAAGTCCACTTTGGGTACTTTTCAATTTCTTGGTAGATATCTTGTGTCTTGGTCTTCCAAGAAACAAAACTCAGTATCCTTATCCACCGCCGAAGCGGAATACATTGCCAGTGGTTCATGTTGTGCTCAATTACTTTGGATGACCCAAAGTCTTAAAGATTATGGGATATATGTGAAAGATGTTCCATTGCTTTGTGACATTGAAAGTGCTATTAAGATTGCTCACAATCCCGTGCAACATTCTCGAACTAAGCATATTGAAGTTCGTCATCATTTCATTCGAGATCATGTTGCCAAAGGGGACATTAATCTTAAGCATGTTCTCACTGATAAGCAATTAGCGGATATATTTACCAAACCACTTGATGAGAAAGTGTTTTGCAGGTTAAGAGGTGAATTGAAAATCATTCATGCTTCAAACTTGGAGTAGGAACTCCATTTGATACATGCAAGGCATGAGCCTATGACTAATCCTTGATATTTCTCTTATGTTGACTATCTTATGTCTTGGATATATTTGCACCTTGCATGTTATCTAACCCATGTAGGTACTTGGATGAATCTAAATCTATGAGATTGCAACTCACTCACATCTTGAGCAATTTCTATATCACCAAGTCTCTACACAATGGTGGATGAAGACAAGGAAGCACACAACCATTCAAACATATCCTTTGACAAATTCTATGTTAAGTTTCATGATTTTCATTTTGGATACACAAGTGCTCTTCCTTGCAAAAACTAACCCATGTAGGTAGATGAACTCAAACTCCAAGTGGTGCTCCCAACTCTTGATGAGCTACATCAACCTTGAGCAACCCACACAAGTTCAACTACATGATCAGGATCAATGCCACCACCCAAGGTATGTTATTCGATCTTAGAGAAGCTTTACTCCAAGTCATGGGATAAAGCAACTCAACAAGATGTGAATACATCAAGATGCTTTAACAAAAAATGGTAACCCCATTTTGATCTTAAACAATGAGTATGACCTATGATCAAGTGATCTCACTTGACTCCTAAGTCAATATACTCTAACACAGGTGACTTTGTCGCCGACCAATTCTAGATGAAGTTCTCATGTGTTCTTTTCTGTACTCTTGCATTTGTCTCATGCATGTTTGTTTCCCTCTTCAAAAACACGTCATCTAGATCTTTTAGTTTCTTCTCTTTTATTTTCTGTTCTGCATTCTTTGCATCCAATTCATTGCAAATCTTTCAGTTAATTCCTTACAAATCCTTGTGAGATCTTACTTATCTAGTGAGCTGAGATGACAAGTGTTTTCTCTGTGATGAACTCGGTCACACCGGTCTGATTCTTTCGGTCCAACCGAATCCGCTCGGTACAACCGAACCATACAACTTGGTGTCACCGATTTCACTACAGGAAAACATCTTGCCACTTATGTCTGCATTCTTTTTGATCCAGCTCCACTCAATGAATCTTGTCCTCGACCAGCATCCCATTCAACTTGCTACTTTGTTCTGTGACTCAAGGACCAAACCCATCATGACAAAAAAATCCAGAAGAACCCTTCTTGGAAATTGATGTCAGAGGGGGAGAGAGAGATCATCACATCAAAGCTTAATCATATCTATAGGGGGAGAGAATAATCTAGGGAAGAAAGAGACCCCAGATGCTTGGTGTTCAAGAGGAGAGAAGTCACATGTCTTCAAGAGGGGAAATACATGTTCATATTTGCTTGTTTGCATTAGCTTTGCTTATTTCCTTTGAGCTCTGATTTTGCTCTCATTTTTTGTTCCCTATCTTCTCCCAGTATCCCATGCTAGATTCAGGGGGAGCAAGACATCTAAGGGAAGGAAAACCTTGAATTTATTGCACATCTTTACCTTTGGGGACATGTCTATATTCAATGTGGTACTTAGTACTCACTCTACATGTCATCCCAGTCTTGGTACTCTTGTGGTTTCTTTTGTTTGCTCTGGCCAGTAGGTGTATCTGTGTTATCTAACCTTGTTTACGCATGTTCATCCCATCCTAAGCTAGCTCAAGACCACAAGGTAAGTGTATGCATCACAGTCATGTAGATGAGAAATTATTGTTGATGTACATACTGTTTGCAAGAAGGACTCATGAGCATGAAGGTACATTTCTCATATTCACATCATTTTCTCTAATGCATATAGCCAAGATACATGTAACACATTGCTTACTCTGTCATGTTTATGCATTCACATGTTCCTATGTTCCATATTCACATGATTGCATACATGTAGGGGGAGCCTATGCATGTTACATGTCTTTCCAAAGCTTTACTTACTATTCTCTATATCTTTATCTAAAGCTTTGATGTATGTTGTCATCAATTACCAAAAAGGGGGAGATTGAAAGCACAAGTCCTCCCTAGGTGGTTTTGGTAATTAATGTCAACATATCTCCTGTTGGACTAACACTTTTACCTAGTATGTTTCAGATAAGTTCAACAATGAAGTGGCATGGACTAGAGGATGTGGAACCCCTTAAAGATGCTAAGGACAAAGGATTGGCTCAAGCTCAAAGCTCAAGACTCTACATTTTCTATTTTAGTGATCCAAGATCACATTGAGTCTATAGGAAAATCCAATACTATCAAGGAGGGATGAGGTGTTTCTTAATGAGGTTCTTGCTCAAAATGCTTAGTGATATGCTCCAAAGCCCTCAACTACTTTCTCACATCCACATATGACCTAAACCAAAAGTCAAACTCGGCCCCAGCGATTCTTTCTATCTGGTGCCACCGAGTTCTGATGTCATAGCCACTGCCACAAACCCTAAGCAAATCGGTCTCACCAATAGGGATCTCGGTCTCACTGAGATGGGATTGCAATCTCTTTGTATGGATCCATTACCAAAATCGGTCTCACCGAGTTTTCCTAATTGGTCCTACCTAGATTGCAATTTAAACTCTCTGTTTCCCTTTTGTAACATTTCGGTCTCACTGAGATGAGCGAATCGGTCCCATCGAGTTTACCTGACCAACTCTCTGGTTAGCTTATTACCAAAATCGGTCTCACCGAGTTTGTGTAATTTGTCTCACCGAGATTACATTATGCCCTAACCCTAACCATATCGGTCCTACCGAGTTGCATGTCGGTCCCACCGAAAATCCTAACGGTCACTAGATTTGCTGAATCGGTCTGACCGAGTTTACCAACTCGGTCCCACCGAGTTTGGCAAGTTGTGTGTAACGGTTAGATTTTGTGTGGAGGCTATAAATACCCCTTCACCTCCTCTTCATTCATGGAGAGAGCCATCAGAACGAACCTACACTTCCAACTTGCATTTTCTGAGAGAGAACCACCTACACTTGTGTTGAGGCCAAGATATTCCATTCCTACCATATAAATCTTGATCTCTAGCCTTCCCCAAGTTGCTTTCCACTCAAATCTTCTTTCCACCAAATCCATATCCTGTGAGAGAGAGTTGAGTGTTGGGGAGACTATCATTTGAAGCACAAGAGGAAGGAGTTCATCATCAACACACCATTTGTTACTTCTTGGAGAGTGGTGTCTCCTAGATTGGCTAGGTGTCACTTGGGAGCCTCCGACAAGATTGTGGAGTTGAACCAAGGAGTTTGTAAGGGCAAGGAGATCGCCTACTTCGTGAAGATCTACCGCTAGTGAGGCAAGTCCTTCGTGGGCGATGGCCATGGTGGGATAGACAAGGTTGCTTCTTCATGGACCCTTCGTGGGTGGAGCCCTCCGTGGACTCGCGCAACCATTACCCTTCATGGGTTGAAGTCTCCATCAACGTGGATGTACGATAGCACCACCTACCGGAACCGCGTCTCAAAAATCTCTGTGTCTCCAAATTGCGTTTGCACACTCCAAACCCTTCCCTTTACATTCTTGAAAGTTGCATGCTTTACTTTCCGATGCTCATATACTCTTTGCATGCTTGCTTGATATGTATTGTGTTTGTTAACCTTGTGCCAAAACTCCACTTCAACTTAAAGAAATTAAAAACTGCAACTTTTGGTACTTAGTGTCTAATCACCCCCCTCTAGACACCTCTTCTCGATCCTTTCATTTTTGTACACATTTCATGTATGCTTCCAGTTTAAGTAAACCATGTTTCCATCTATCACAATACGTGCTTCATGCCTAGCTCACCACCACAAAAGTGTTTCCACGTCCAGAAAATATCACGCATACGAAGCACCTACAGAATCAAAGCACATGAAGGAAGCAGCGAGTATGAGAAGATAAGACACGGTCTTTGTTACACACTAATCATGCTTCCTACAAATAGTGCATCACATTTCTTACATGGATGGGTACACTTCTTGTTGTACATTAATAAGCTATGCTTCAAACATTTGTGTATTGTGCTTCAAGCACTCAAATTTTGAATAGCATCTGTTCCAATGGTTTGCTTCAAACGTCCAGTTCTAAGAAATAACAAACGAACTAGAATCTACCTATATTTGGGAGCATAAACAGATCTTGGAGCAGTTAATTAGGACGGATTTTTTGGAAGTTGTTAATTAGGGCAGATTTTCTGGGAGTGGTTAATCTAAACTACTAATAAAATAGCAAACATAAAATCCCCTAAAACCACACAGAAAACTCTACACAAGGTAATCAGAGCCCTCGGATCAAATCAACTTAAACATATCCTACTGCACATATTAAATGAATGGTCTATCGTCCAGATTAACGGCTCACGTCAAATGTTCTGCTGAGTAGACATCCCGGTCTGCCAATAGTCTACGCCCCCTGATCCACACAGCCTCGCCCATAACACCTGATTTGCGGATCAGTCACGCGCCTACCGCCACCATCTTCACTGCCTCCTGCCGCCCCCATCCCTCCCCCCCACACACACCCAAGTTCCAATCGATCCCGTCTCTTCCGAGAAAATCGCCGCCACTCCCG